>NC_046641.1:20128298-20343298 GCF_900324485.2 Mastacembelus armatus
TGCTAAGGTTACTGCTTCTTATGTTAAGTATGAACTTTCAAGCACATTTCTTAAACACGTGTTTGTATCTGATTTCTACAGTCTACAGAAAATTCAATATATCTTTATTTTCTTATTATGTAGGCTACCTGTAAAAAAGACTCTTAGCTGAATAAAAGTGAACCACTGTACCAGTTCACTGGTTTCAGATGAAGTTTCTGTGAAGCTGTGGAATGTTCCAGCCTTCAGAGAACTTTAGTTCAGCCCTGCTGCTTTTTCCTGAATAGGGATTGTGATACTCAAAATACAAAGGTGTGGGCTCACATTTCTCCCATGCCACGCATTGTGCTTTGAAAACTACTAAAAAAGGCAGTGTTACATGAGGTCTATAATAAAATTAAGTAACACCTGATCCACTGAGGATAAATTGGTGCTTGAAACTTATACGCACCTGTGTTCTCACTGTCATACTCTTTGAAGGCACAGATTAAGTCAGACTTGTGCGAAAAGAGCTGCTCCCGCAGGACTTTGAGGGCTGAGCGCTCAGTTCGCCCGGCACTGCCAACAAAACGACAAATAACAGATGTAATAATAAATAATATACAGCATGTAGACAAAGTAGGTTTATACGTATTAAGTCATACATAAGGTGAATAAATGCATCACTACTTAAACTTGAAAATTAAAGTATTCTTGAAATATTTATGTACAATAATGCTTTGTACACAAATTTGTATTTACACAGTTTAATATTTCGGGAGCATGGTGCTACAGCAATTAAACATTTATATATATCTCCATTTTATATAGCCTGGCCACAAAGATTTACTCTGTCCAAAGGTAAACAAAACTTTTAAAGAAGATCGAAGGTGTTAATGAGATTTAAAGGTGCCAGGAGGTAGAACTGTTAACCTTGGATTGAGGCCACGCTAACTGTTTACCCCTGTTTCCATGTTTCCAGTCTTTATGCTAAGCTAAGTGCTGCTAGTTGTAGTGTTATGCTTAAACAGATATGAAAATGTATTTGCCATGTTCAAGTAAAATTTATCGAAGCTTACCAGATCATGTGAGAATCGTCTTTAGAATTCAAAGAGGAGATATATTTCAGTGTAGTTGATATTTTATCTGTGTATTACAAATTTGCCAGCCCAAGAATCCTTTTTTGCTATTCTGATCAGGAGCAGCCCAGGAATGCTATGGTAACAAGTTAACAAACTAAATTATTATTTTATGGTAGTTTTATGTGCCTTTGTCTCACGGTGAGCTCCCTGGTCATGCTGCTGGCCTGGTACTGAATCACATAAGGCACAAGATCTGGTCCCAGCTTCACGTAGGCCCCTCTGTTGCTTCCCATGTCGTAGTAATTGGAGGCAGAGAACAAAGTGAGGACCTAAGTCAAATGAAAAATAAGTGTCATAGTTTAGCAACCATTTTGGTGATTTTAGCAGGAAATATAACTCATATCACACTCATGTATTTGGCTTTAGGATTAGTGGATGTTGATGTTATTAGAGTTTTGTTGGGCCAAAAGTCAGAACTCACCTTTCGGTTGTGGCAGAACTCATAACCATCCTGTTTACACTCATGGGAGCGGATGATGAGCTGCAGGTTGTGTCTGTTCAGGAAGTCCTCAGTGACATCGGGACCCCAGTAGCAGCCTCCGCCTCTTACCTCATTGGGTATGCAGCCGTCCTGAATCATCGGGTCGCTCCACAGCAGGTCTAGTATCTGGGGGACACAGGAATGACATGAAGGACATTTAAATTAAAACTTCTGACTTTGATGAGTAAATTATTATTCTTTATTATTTCTCGTCACTAATTTCCACAATGGAAATTAAAGCATCTGCAATTCGTCTGATTCAAAGCTCTAGAACAGCTGCTAATGAACCCTATAGCAGGGTTTTTTTTTTTTTTACAATGTCATTTCACTTTTTGTTATTTAATAAATGTCTGAGTTTACTGTGTTTTCTGCAATACATTGATATGTTTAAGATAAGATAAACTTTAGGGTAGCACAGTGGTTTGGTGGTTAGCACTGTTGCCTCACAGCAAGAAGGTGTCTGGTTCAAAACCCAACAAGGGCCTTTGCATGTTCTCCTGTGCTTGTGTGAGTTTTGTCTGGGTACTCCAGTTTCCTCCCACAGTCCAAAAACATGTACATCAGGTTGATTCAGATTGATTGTTCATTTATTGTGGCCCTGTGATGGACTGGTGACCTGTCCATGGTGTACCCCTGTCTTTCACCCAAAGAGAGCTGGGATAGGCTCCAGCAGGGAGCCCCTGTGACTTTAAATAGGAATAAGCAGGTATATATGATGGATGGATGGAAGACAGATTTTGGTCATCCCCTATTTCAAAGATAAGTTGTTAGGCATGCTAATAGGGGGTGGTATATCGCTGGAATGTTACCGTGTTGTGGATTTCCAGGCGATAGATTCTAGGCAATGGATCCATACTGACTATGGTGATTCTCTGACTTTTCCTCTAGTGCTGTCATTTGTGATTCTGACGTAAATGTTTCAAGAGGACTGCCATACACTGAGCTAGTGCAACATTACTTGTTGCAGATGGATTAATGATGTAGTGGATTACAGCATGTTAAGGCTTTTGTAAGGAGAAATTCACAGCACCTCCTGTGAGGTGAATGTTGATTACTGATTATGTTGCAGCTCTACAATTGTGCTGTACTTGAATATGTGTAGATGCTGTTGTTGTATATATCAGAACAATCTGGAGGTTAAAAAGGAAATCGCCAGTAACTGTACTGTGTAATCTGGTCTGTGAATTGACTCCAGTAGAAAATGGATGGAATGGCAGTGAAAGATTTGAAAAGAACAAGATCAGTATAATACTTTATGGAGCTGGGAAAAGCAGAACTCAAAGCAGACAATGTGGGATCAGTTGGTTTTTCAGCAGATGCATTAAATGGGATAGAAATCCATTTGTATCTGACCTAACTCGGTTCATATTCATTCATCACCTGTTTCCAATCCTCCTTGGCGTTGTCACTGTTGACAGAGTCAGAGGACACAGATGAAGTTGTCTCTTTGTCTGATTTGTTGAATGTTGAGTTAAAAACGGACTGTCTCCTCCTGCACATCTCCAGTTCATCCTCCATGTTCACTTTGATGCGCTGTGAAAAGTCCTGCAGTGAGCGATTCTGGAAGCTGTTGCGGGCTCCTAGAGGTTTGGGATATGTGAAGGAGGCTCGACGCTGGAGGAACTTGTTGCAGGACCAGGCATCTTCGTCTTTGTCAGAATCAATGGATATTTCCGATGAACTCTGGTGTCGCTTCTTCGGAGGCCTCAGCGCTGAAACATACTGGGAAAAACGCAGGAGAGGACAGATTTCAGGTAACTTTAAAAGTAATTGATAAAAACAAATAAAATGAAAACATTTGTAACAGTGACAGATTTGGTTTCCTCACATTGTGTCTGTCCAGTCTGGTGAGTACGTTTAGGTCTGTGGTATCTGAGATCCCTCCATGGAGGACCAGCACCTTCTGATCAATCACCGTCACTAATGGCAACCAGCTGAAAATTTTCTGCAGCAGCTTCAGTATCCGTTTCCCGTGCATCTGAGGAAGAATACAAACAGGAATCAACTGGAAGTTTGACTCCAGTATGAAAATGTTGGTCCAGATTATAGCAGCAGAGTTTTCTGCTTAACAAATATCTATAAAGCTACTTTTTATTCAAATTAGTGCTCAAAGTGTGCACAATTAAACTTCATTTTATATAAAACAAAATCTAATACAAAGAAAAAAAAATATAAACCACTGGGGATATCTAAGATTTCCTTTGAGTCTTTGGACCAACTAGACCTCCCCGACTTACCAGAAGCCAGGAATCGTTTGGTTTAATGACCTCAAATCCTTGAAAAGCACTGTTTGTGGGGTTTCAGGGTTACATCATATAAACCTACCTTGTATTTAGTCAGCACCTCCTTCGTGAAGCCATACCTACATCAATCAGAAACACAAGAAAAGTCTTAGAAACTCTTAGGCTTTCTATTACATCGGATAAATTTGGACTACAGGCTTGTTGGAACAAGTGATTTTGCTCTTCAGTTCAGTTTGTTTTACCTCAGATTGACTATATGGTCTTCATGGTTTCCTCTGTTAAGGTAGACGTCACTTGGATAAACAAGCAGGAATGAAAACAGGATGAGGAGGATCTCAATGGAGTCTTTGCCTCGGTCTACAAAGTCTCCGTTAAACACATAGGGCTTCTCCAAGGATGGCATGCCATTCTGTAATGTAAAGAAACGCAAACTTAAACACCGTTAAAGGCCATTCTCTAATCTAAGTGTAACCTAATGACATAAAACACAGAGTGAAAACACATCGTAAATTAATTTCTAGAGCCCAGACAACTACACATGCTGCATAATGCAACTGAACATTCCCTGATTTTAGTTTCTCAAACAAGGTCTTTGAACACACCAGCTTGGGTTTTCAATAATAGTGATAGGAGTGTTGACATTTAATTATTTCATTATTAATTAATTAATGAAATGAAAAACTACTCACCACATTATTTAACGAGGGAAATGAGTAGCTATTAGTTACATTAATACTGGGTACTACTGAAGTACTAGATGACACTATAAAATTAAAGTCAGTAAAAATGCTTATATACAACCCACAAGCAAATTAATAACCTGAGCTCACAAACTGCATTTTAGAAAATGAAGTCCTGACCTTGTAGAAAATCAGCAGCAGGTCTTCCAGTTGCCCATGCAAATCACCTGAAATGAAGAGAATGTAAATGTATAATAAACACAAAATTTAATGAACACATACAACCTGAAACAGCATTTTAACAAAAAGTTGAAAATGATCAATTAGTTCAGTTGTTCATTGTCACTTTGTTTTTCCAGTCAACCTCAGGCCCCTGTCATTTGAAATTTTTCTTGTCATTCCTCTGCTGTCCACCAGATGGCATTAGACCCTCCTCTTCCATTCCCCTGACCTTTCCCAACCACTCCCATGCCTGTTCCCAGTTTCCCCATTATCCAGTCAGTATCGAAGCATGTCTGTGTCATCATCTCCTTTCCAGATGTGTGTACATGTGTTCACAGTTTGTAGTTCATGTAGTTTGTAGTCTCCTTTCACCTTATTTCTTACCTGTAGAGTGTTTTTGTTGCTGTCTGACCAGACAGTTTATTGTTTGATTAAAACCTCTTCACTGCAACTGCCTGTTAATCTGCATTTGTCTGTGCTCCACATGCCAACCTTAAAAGTTGCTGGCTATGTAATCACAGCATTCCCGTTTAAAAAATCTATCATCCCTGATCGCTTTATAGCTCAATAATTAGACATTCGCCAATTTCTTTCAGCTCACCACAAATAGTGATTTCTTTGCTGTGGCAGGTGGAGATGCGGTTGATGTTTGGTAACATCCGGAGCAGTTTCCATGTCTCTAGAAGGAGCTTGAGGACATAACGCGAGTGCAGCTGCTGCTGGGAGAGAGACTTGTTAGCAAAAAGGCTTACGACATGGACAGGTAATCATACTGCTGTGTTTGATAGCTGCTGTGATTTTTTTCATTTATGCATTCATGTGTAAAATTTGAAAGAAATTACATGTATTTTATTTAAAGTTTGCTTTTCAGTATAATCAAGGATAATTTGGATGTAATAGAGAAAATTATGTTAGTTGTTGGAATAAAAGTTTTTAGTTTAAATTTTTGATTTATTTTTTTTATATTTTGCTTGGCTCAAGGGGCTGCTATGTGTAGATAGCCTGACACTAGAGTGTCCAGAGTGAAAAAGCAACACACATGTCCAAAGCTTGGCAATAAAAGCAGATGGAACAAATCTGGTGCCATGTGGGGCTGACGGACTGCTGCTCTACTGCAACTTGATTGGCTGTTTGACAAATACTTTTGCAGGCGTTTGCTCCTGTGTGTTATTCAGAGAGGACTGTACCTTCTTAGGCTTTTAGGATCTGAGAGGTTTTTTAACAGATTATTTAGCACAGGAGTCATCTAGACAATGCGGTAAAATTGGACGTTTCACAGAGTAAACATAGCTAATATTAACCAAACCGACATTAACCTACTTTCTTGTTTCTGAAGGCCTCCACCAGCCCAAGTGCCTGTTCCACTGTCAGAGGGAAGGTGAGATGAGGACCTGAGTAAATCTCTGGCACCTCGATGTTTTTGTAGCAGAAGTACCTCTCCCACTCTGCATCCCGACAAACCTCATTCTCTCTGAAGATGTGTGAAATCAAGTTTCCTGGAGGGCGACATTTCAAACGCAGTGATTCAGTTTTGGAATAAGGAAAAAACATCTGATCAGGTGAATCCAAACTCTGAACTGATCTAGAAGGAAATCTTACGTTCATTGCTTGATGGTGTGAAGTTGTCCATGAGGTAGCCGAGGAAATTATAAAGCTGCACATGGGAAAGAGATGAAAGTTGAGCTTGCATTTTAAAAAATTACTATACAGCTAAGACAGAATTATACTGAATCAGCTGTGGTAGGTTCTCACCTTTATCTGAGCCTGTTCTCCAGAGTACTCGATGGACTGGAAGATATTCCAGGTGTATCTCCGCCTCATTTCTGCGCGGGCTACATATTGCCGGTACCATCGCTGAATCAGAACAGCAGCTTTTATGGCTGAACAACAAAAGATCAGAAAGTATTTCACACAGCAGAGGTGTAGGTGGATTCTTCACATTTTCACTCCAGATGTGCATGAATTTCCTTAGCAGAATTATATTGAGACGGCACAATGATGAAATGCTGTTGTCTTTTGGATGAAAATTGTGACTAAAAACAGCTAAATCATTTGTTGAAGTTTTTGCTTTGTAATTAGAATTGATTTTAGTAACACTTTAAGTTCCACTATTCAGTTTTTCCTGACCCACATTTGTTTGGCTGGAGTGAACAATCAACATCTGTCAAGCAACAACATAAAAAAACATGGTAAGACAGATGTGGCTTACTTGTGACAGCTGTGTGCAGAAGAAAAAGACAAAATAAACAGACACTTGCATTAATACAAGACAAACCTGAAGGCTTATTTCTTTAATGTGAATGATGATGCAACTCAGTCAATTATTAAATATGATAGTTACCTTTTCTAGAGTGTTTGTGAAACTGGTCAGACTTTGTGACGCCACATCCCATGACTGTTCCTGTTAAAAAAACAGAAATCAGACCAAATCACTAGAGGAAAACTGAGGCCACCATGTGGCTCTTATTCTATGAGAATTAACATTTTAGGAGATTTAATATGTCCAACATGATTTTGAAGCTAATGTCTGTTGGCCTCTTGGAAACTCTTCCATTCACAGATTGGAAAGTTTAGTGTGGCTTGGCAGGAGCAGATGACATGAAGCTTTGTGCCCTTTAATCTTGTTATCTGCTGGTTCACTCCTAACCTCTGTGATTAGCCTCAATCCTACACCAGAGGACTGTTTTTCTCTGTATTCTATGAAGACTTAGATAATACAAGCTATGAAACAGAATAAACAGAAATTATCCTCAGGCCTTAAGTTATTCTGATGAAACAGGAAATTTTAAACAGTTTAAATAGTGCATTTATAAACATCCTGCTGTTGTTTTAGGAGATTAAATGATGCCCAAATTACTGTTCACAATGTACAAAACCCTGTAAAAGACTCAATGTTTAAATGTAAGAATGGCAGATTTCATGAAAATGTGTGTTCAGATAAATATTTGTTATTGCAGTTCTGGTTTTGGCCTGCTTAAAAGAACAGATGGGTGGTTGTCGTCACATGCAAATATATTTAGCAACACAGCAAAGTCAATCAGAGAAGGGGTGCTGCTTAAAATCTACTTCTATAACTTTATTACCTTAAAAAACAAAAGCAAACCTTACCCACATATGTTTTGACTACAATAAGCAAGATGTGTTTCACACAATTAATTGTACCAGCTCTGAAACCTTTTAAGGTTTTTCAGACTTTCTTCTGCCCTAATCAAGATCAGAAAGGAACTATAAATTGAGAGTTAATTTCTGTCCATATCTGTTGTTTTGGATTTTACAGGATTAGATTACCTGCTGAAGAAACTGTGAAAGTGTAATGCTAGTAGGAAACCTGTAAATCAGCAGTTTACTCACACGGTCGCTTACTCTATCCAGTCACTGGTTTCCAAGTTGTTTGGCTGTTGGTGCTGTGTGTCAGTGAGTATTTAAACAGCCACTTGCTCTGCTGCATCCTCCACCAATCCACCAGGATCAGCTCAAAAACTGCCGGACGTCAACCAGTCTGGTCATTGCATTAGGATGAATGACAGCAGCACACTGAAACTCAGCACACAGGCCTTGTGTATGAAGCTATCCTCACTGGAGCTGGTTTAGTCCCCACTGTGTGATTGCATGACCGTGGCATCAAGCCACAAGTGGATTACTTGAGCTAATGATTTGATGCGACTAGACTGGTCTTTATATAGGAAGATGGCAAAGTGCCGAGGTACTTTTTAGCTCAGGGGCAAAATCCAAACACATCTTCCAACAGGAATTTGTGACTTGTTTCTTATGTTGAGACAAGTGAGGGCACCTTCATGTTTCATTGCAGCAATGAGTGAAGAAATCACCGGGGCACTGTTAGAGGTCAGCTAGAGCTGTGTTGAGGTCAAGCTGAAAGAAAAGCACTGCCCTGACTATATATTTGACTTGACTATTTTTAGTAATCCAGTTATTTTAAATCTCTTTTTGACTTGTCAAATTGTTTTTTTTCTAGTGTGACCTGGGAGGTGGGACCCTTACAAACACACAAGAGAAATCTGATTGGTATTTAACATGATAAGAAGAAGAGTATAAAGAAAAAAAGTTATGTTTTTATAATTTCTTTTAATTCTTTTCCTTTTTTCTTGTTAATTGTGCCTATTCACCTGGAATTCCAATGCCCTAGCACAGTTATTCTGTATATGACCAGAAATTATGAATTAGCCCTTTATTGTCATTATCCATTAACAGTCTAACAGTATTACTTTATGGTAAAGCATTAATAAATCCATCAATTGAAGTATGACACCTTATCAGAGCCATCTATTAAAAGTTAGTCCATAAAATATCAACGATTATGATAAATACATATCACAAGGTACCAAATAATTGTCCTTTAATATTATTGTTAAAAAAACGCCAGATAATCTTAAAGTGTCTTTAAGTGATTGATGATTAGTTATCAGTATAATGGAGGGCTGGGAAATTCCGGTCCTCGCGGTCCACTGCCCTGCTTGTTTTCCTACCCTCTGCGGATTACCTGGATCAGGTGTTTTCAGTGTATCAGTGCTGGAAGATACCATCTCAGGTGAGGGTGGAGTGGAATTGGTATCTTCCAGTTTCTGATTGAAGCTGACTCACTGGCTGTGAGTGTGTGTTTCAGAGGTGAGTTACTTAATGTTTGTGTAGTTACAGCAGCGACTTTAAGCAGCTACAGAGAGTTGGCCTCTATTTCATCTGGGTCAGACCTAACTTGGAAATGGGTTTAGGAAAAATGTGGTCAGATGTTGCTGAAGTTGTACCTTTAAACAAAGGGCGTATCGCTCGAAAACACAGATTCAGCAGCTGGTTTTATGTCACCGGCGTTAGTTTAGCTGCAGTTTAAAGTTTAGCACAGGTTTAAATCTAGACCCGTGCTAAACTTTGAAAGTCCACGGTCATGTCCTCAAACAGTGGATTAAAATACGACTGTAGTTCCAGGATGAACCCGGTTACCGTTTTATATATAATTCGCCTTTAGAGGCCACTATAACGCTGTTTGAGACTAAACCTGCTGCACGTCTGATTTAAGTCAAGATTAAAACCATAAAGTTGCGTTTAATGACAGATTTCTACACAGCATTTTTATTGAAATTTTATTGAGTTTTCCATGTATATTCTTTGCAATAACTAAGCAAAGTTATAATTGTGTAATTGTAATTTAACAGTGCCTTCTTCCTCCGATCATTGTTGATGCCAGTGGCATGGTATGATCTGACAAACATAAAAAAGGTTTGACATCATGTCTGAACAAAGGGCTCTATATGTTGGAAATATC
Organism: Mastacembelus armatus; assembly: GCF_900324485.2. NCBI lineage: Eukaryota > Metazoa > Chordata > Actinopteri > Synbranchiformes > Mastacembelidae > Mastacembelus > Mastacembelus armatus. The sequence goes on from NC_046641.1 coordinate 20,138,300, forward strand.
AATATCAGATATTTACAGGTCTAATTTATTCATTTGTAGAATATAAGAAACGTAAAACACAGTCTGGTGCAGTAGGAGCAGGAATTAACACTACACTGATACATCTCATACTTTAGTTAATGTGTATTTTTTCTAACATAAAAAATTAGTTATATAGATTTTCTATATAGATATATATATATAGAACAGTTTTAGCCCTGACCTGTGTTACTGACCTGTGTTATTATTCTATAGGCGGAGGCTGGTAAAATGGGCCTGTTGGATGTTTTATTGTTCATGTAAGTGATGTAAACTCCAGGATGAGGCAGCAGTAGATTTACTGTACTCCCCTCTCTTCTTTGCCCCACAGAGGAAACACTGGACAGTCTTCAGGTGCAGGTCTTGTGTTTATAAATCAGTGTTTTTATGGATTCATTTTGCTGTTCACTGGCTTTATGTTTATAGTTTTTAAAGTGGGACAGTACATTAGATGTGTTAGATGTTTCTTGTTGCCAACTGTTTCCTGTCTTCATACAGGTCTTTAAAAAGGGGATCCATTTGTAAATGGGGTTGTCATGAATTACTCTAATACTGGAAAGGCATTACTTTGATATGGTGCTTAAAGTTTTGTTCATGGCATTTACCTACAAACAGGTTTGTAAAGAAAATTAAGGGACCCTAGTCGTCCTCATCTATCTTACCAGCCTCTGTCGTTAGCTGTTCATTGTGCACATCTGGTTTAATGAAGTTGATCTCTGAGTTGGGACAATCTTCAATCAATCAGCTCCCACTGATTGTCTTTATTGTGAAAGATTTAACCTGTTTTATATAATTATTTGTTACATCAGTGATTAGTGACTAAAGAAAGATTCAGTGTTTAAACAAGTTTTAACATGAAATGTGTCAGATGAGAAGCCTAAACTGCATAGACAATGTGTCGTTATTGCACTGTAATAATCTTTTTTTTTTTTTTTTTAACTTGTGAAACAGGGAGGGAACTTTAGTGCAGTCAGTTTGAGAGGTCAGAACACGTCATCTGCTGATCAGTTTCAACCCTGACTGAGCTGTGTGTCTGAGTCTGACGATGAAGATCACCGTGCTGGGAGCTACTGGGCAGACTGGACTGTATGTGGTCAACCAGGCGCTGCAGCAGGGACACACAGTCACTGCTGTTGTCAGAAACCCAGGGAAACTCACCATACATCATGACAATCTCAAGGTAATAAAATGCAGTTTGTTTTTGTTGTGTAGTGCTGCTGCTTTCTGCATGTTGGGTCCAAAGTTCAGTCTGTGTAAAGCCACATGATCAAATGTTTTATTATATCCAAATTAGTGTTACAGGAGAAAAAAAGAAGACTTTTTGCTTTTAGGCTTGATATCTGGGTGTGTTTTGGGGCACACAAAAGTGTCGATAACACAGTGGACTTAAGTGCAATAAAGCAAAGATAAGCCAGGTGTTCTTAATCATTTTCTGTTAACAAATCCCACCCAATATGTCATACTCCTCTGGGCCACAGAGCTCAACTGTTGCCCATAAACTAGTGAAATACATAAAGAGCACAAAAGCAGTGGCTTGATATTGTTGAAGAAACTGTAATGGGAAAACCCCACAGATATCTTGCGAATTCAAGAAGCAGAACTGAAAAAACCGAGGGAAAAAGGATGATACAAACATCTACACATTAAAACAGAGCAGCAAGTAAATCCATCATTTGTGACTAATGATAAAATGTGAATGAACCTCCTGTTTCTGTTATTATTACAAATCTGTAGTTACTTTAACATTTAAGATTTAAATGGAAAATAAAAACTATATTACCTAGTAGAATAAAATGGAATAATACAAGTGCAAGTGTGTCATTTATAATATTTCATTTCAAATGCATCAGGTATTGAAATAAAAATATTAAACATCACATATTTGATCTCTAAAGAAAATGCAGGTCAGTAAACTTAACATTTAATTTTTTATGATGTAGCATCCCATCTGTGTTAAAAGAGTCAAACTAATAAAATTCACCTCTGTATTATTTGTGTCTCACTGCTGTCAGGTGGTGGAAGCTGATATTTTCTCAGCAGACAGTCTGAAGACTCATTTCAAAGGGCAGGATGTGATCATGTCCTGCCTCGGTTTCCCAAAATCCCTCTTTTCTGCGGTGACGGGCTACACCCTGTCCATGTCTGCCATGATCAGCGCCATGCGAGAGACTCAGGTCAACAGGCTCATCACAATGACGTCCTGGTACACCGAGTGTAAGTCCAGTACACATGCTCAGATCCTTTAATGCTCCTTTTTTTTTTTCTTTTAAAACTGTCTCAATTACTTTCCAAAGTCTCCACTGCATGTGTGTGAACACTGGCTTGCAGCTGCATTGTGTTTTGGTCTATTCTAGCTTTAGTTGTTGAATTTGATAATTAAAGAATGAGAATACAGTGTTTTTTCCTTGTACATTTAATTTGAGAGATTTAAAGATGCATTGAGTTTCATAAGGTTTTTTTTTTTCTTCTTTTTTTGTTAGCTAACTCTGGAACTCAGTCACCGTATCTCATTCGGTTCATCCTGCTGCCAATAATCCGAAGTGTCCTCACCAACATGTATGAAATGGAGCAGTTTCTGCAAGAGACTGAGGACATCAACTGGACTGTGGTTCGACCCCCTGGGCTCAAGAACCTGCCAGCCTCAGGTAAAATCACTCAGACATCATGGACAAATCAACCTGTAGACTCTGGAAATGTACATTTGTTTAATATGCACAGCAGGCAGTCAGTTTGGAGCCAGGGCGATGCCAACAAGAACAGCAGGGCTTCATTCAGAGATGTGTTTAAGTCCTTCTGCCTTAGGCTCCATTTTATCATAGTTCAGGCTTATTAGCACATGCTCTCATTATGTCATGCAATGTTTATGAGAATAAAAGGCCTTCTTTTTGTAAATGCCATTTACCTAAAATTTCCACATCTATATTGGACAAGTGAGGAAAATGCTGTAGCTGTAATACCACTGACACCCAGTTTATCACCTCTGTGTCCTTTACAGCTCAAGAGTTTCTCACCCATGAGGGGTATTTTGTACCTGACAGTAATGGTCACCCTGTAGGCAGCACAGTGGGAAGAGGAGATGTGGCTCGCTTTATGCTCTCACTGCTCAACAGCAACGCATGGGTCAAGAAAGGAGTTGCCATCATTACCAAATGAGAAAGGGTTAACCTTAATAAGGGGTTAGTTCCCTCAAAGTGCTAAACTATATGTAACTCACAAATCTAAACAGATATCTAGCTATGTTTTTCTCAGATTATCTGTTTTGGGACATTGCCATTTTGAGATTTTTGCCTTCACTACTGATTAAACATAAACATAAATGCAAATTTTTGCTGGTTATACTGCCAAAAAATTGTAGCTGCATGTAATGTGTGTAATGTGACAAGCAACTTAGAATTATCACCTTCTGCAGTTCCTTTTTGCTCCACAGAGCTTTTTAGCACATTAGTATTTTGGATTTATGGTCCAAAAAATTTGCCCTTTTCAAGTGCAATAAATCCATTGTACGCTGCCTGTTCCACATCAAAAAGCATACTGACAAAATTAGTAACTGGTGAACATAGCAGGTAAACACTTAGCTGTCACAAAGCTAGATATTTCACTTAACAGATCCATAGCAAAGCTTAAAGGAGATTTAATATTTTCCCCACAATCAGGATTTTACCATAAAGATGAGTGATAATGTTGCTCTGTGCAGCTAAAACAATTTTTTCATTATTTTCTGCTATTCCATTGTTTTCTAGTCATTTTGTCATTATATTACCTAGAGTCAAGGGATCCAAGCCTGAAGCCAGAACCCACAGATATTCACTTTCCCTTCACAATGAACAGGAGAATATGGACCACTGTGTTTTTCCCTATTAAAGCTGAAGTTAAAAGAAACTAGTATTAATTTCCTTTCAAAAGTAGAGCCCCTTCAGATCAATAGGAAACGCACCTGAAGTTTAAAAATAATAATAGGCCCATATGGAAGCTGATGCTAATTGTGAGATCAGAGTGAAACACAGTCTGTCCCTTTGGTTATTAAATTGAATTGATTTGGGTGTACAGCACGTATAAACTGCTTTCTCTTGGACAAAATTAGTGGGCATATCTACACTGCATTAATAAAGGTAAAACAAAACTATCTTCATGGTTAGTTATTACTAAAATTAAGGAGAGATGTTGTATTTGGATTGAATAGGATTCTGTGTACTGCCTTAATTAGTCTGATGAATGTCTATTTTTTTTATATGCTTGTGTTTATATGTTTGCAGTGTTCTGCCATATCTAGTTTTAGGAAGTGAGAGGTGCAAGAATTTTTACTTATACCTGCTTGATGATATGTCAGAAAGAATGCAAATCATAATGTTGCACTATGTATTCACTGGAATACTTTGTATAAAATAAAGATTAATGAAACTGACGCAGAATCGTTTGTGCTGAAGTGCAGGAAACAGAACATTGGAGATAGTTTGGGACTTTGGAGGTTTTGAAAATCCTGGTGTTCAATAACCCATTTGATTCAGATTTTAATTCTCATAAAAAATTTAAAAAATCCACACATTTGGTGAATTTGTTCGATCATCAACTTTTTATTGACAATCATTGAATATCTATTACAAAATACAGATTTCAGTATTAGGCAAACCATACATGGAGAAGCACAAACTCAAACGTGTATGTTGCAATTTACACATGCTTGATTGGAGAAATTACCATATGTTCATATATTTATTACCTCCAATTTATAGAGACAGTGTTTGCAGCTTAGCCATTTAGAGATTATTTTGTATACATACCTCATGACTGGAATTTGGCAATTAAAGTTTTAAAATATTAAAAAGACACTATTACCTTAAAAATAAAATATACAACAAAGATAAGAGTCTACAGTGTCATCAGACTCAACAGTGAATTATAGCTCCTAAAATCTTTTTAAAACTTTAAAAAAGTATAAGCATCCTTACCTAAATGATAATGGATACCAACCAGTGCTTTATACTCTGCATGTGACTTTGGTGAGTTAACTACACAGTAAAAGGCAAAATTTGGCTTTGACTTTGACTTGGATGTTTTATTTACAACAAGTTTACAGCTGCTATGAAGCTGGGAGAGCCAGAGTGCTCTACAACAAACATAGCAACAGAAACTTCCATTAAATACAGCAGAATAAGAATTAAGACTTGTCTTTGAATTATAAACCTCTTTTGGATTTATAATATTCGGGTTTATAATTTCTCCACAACATGGAGACGTTTCTCTGTGCAGTGCAGTCTACTCCCTTTCCTGGGCCACTGCATACATTTCATTTATTTTGTCTTGGTACATCTTCACAACGATGGGCCTCCTCAGTTTCAGGGTGGGGCCTGCACAAAGAAGAAAAGCAGGTTAACTTGATTTAAATCTAAAAATCACCTTCTGCTAGTCACATCTGCACAGTAACAAATGTCTGACAGCTTTAAAAATGCTTGAGGAATGCTGTGTGGTATGCAGAACAGTCGCATGACTTATCAACTGAAACGCCATTTTCCACAGATAATCCGGGTAAAAAAATTAGAAGCATTTCCTAGTCAAGGCCTGGTGTTTATCAGTCAGGGTTGCATAAGTAGTGACCAGTGCTTGGGGTCGTCTTCCTGGACTGGCTCTGTGCCTTTTGTTATGCCTCTTCCTGTACCTCCTAAACACTGCTGCTGTGTGTCAGTTTATATTCAGTAGCCTACTGGTGCGCTCGCTCCAGGTTTCATCTTTATGTCTAATATTTTACAGTCTGGTTATTTGTTCAGGCAGTTCCTCAGCATGTGGAGTCATGGTCGAGCCCGAGAAAGCAGGTGTTCACAGGTACTTTTATAGCTCAAGCTAGAATTGTTCTAGCTATTGGCTTTAATTTGGAAATCACTGATGTACACACTTCTGTTGCACTTAGGGGTTTAAATTTTCAAGGTAGTCTATCTAGTCTGTTTTCAGTTACACACAAGATTAACTACCCTACACCTTAACTAACATCAAACAATACAGTTATTACAAGAAGCTACAATTCTGAATTATTTAGTGCTGTTACATAGTGCTATGCTATATATACACACTGTACTGTACAGGTAGGCAGGAATAGTGACTGGGACTCTATAGTTTGGGTTTTTCTAAGTAAGAACAAACTCAGTTTATCCTTTAGTTGGCCAAACTCAGAGTTTATCCTTTAGTTGGCCAAACTCAGAATTTATCCTTTAGTTGGCCAAACTCAGAGTTTATCCTTTAGTTGGCCAAACTCAGAATTTATCCTTTAGTTGGCCAAACTCAGAATTTATCCTTTAGTTGGCCAAACTCAGAGTTTATCCTTTAGTTGGCCAAACTCAGAGTTTATCCTTTAGTTGGCCAAACTCAGAATTTATCCTTTAGTTGGTCAAACTCAGAATTTATCCTTTAGTTGGCCAAACTCAGAATTTATCCTTTAGTTGGCCAAACTCAGAATTTATCCTTTAGTTGGCCAAACTCAGAGTTTATCCTTTAGTTGGCCAAACTCAGAATTTATCCTTTAGTTGGCCAAACTCAGAATTTATCCTTTAGTTGGCCAAACTCAGAGTTTATCCTTTAGTTGGCCAAACTCAGAGTTTATCCTTTAGTTGGTCAAACTCAGAGTTTATCCTTTAGTTGGTCAAACTCAGAGTTTATCCTTTAGTTGGTCAAACTCAGAGTTTATCCTTTAGTTGGCCAAACTCAGAATTTATCCTTTAGTTGGCCAAACTCAGAGTTTATCCTTTAGTTGGCCAAACTCAGAGTTTATCCTTTAGTTGGCCAAACTCAGAGTTTATCCTTTAGTTGGTCAAACTCAGAGTTTATCCTTTAGTTGGTCAAACTCAGAGTTTATCCTTTAGTTGGTCAAACTCAGAGTTTATCCTTTAGTTGGCCAAACTCAGAGTTTATCCTTTAGTTGGCCAAACTCAGAGTTTATCCTTTAGTTGGCCAAACTCAGAGTTTATCCTTTAGTTGGCTTACTTGCAAAGGGTGAATAACGTCAAGAAAGCGCTAAACATTAGTTTGGACAATAGACTTGTTTTGCCTCCGTGCATTACATCTCTGTGGTGCATCGGTGTCTGAGCTATTGGGCAGGTAGCTGCTACAGGATCCAAAACAAAAACTCACCCAGTTCTCCTCCACAAACAGAAAAGTCTCGCTCCAGAATGACCCACTTCTGGACCTTCTGGGCATTGGACCTTGCTTTGGCATTGACACGGTTCAGGCCCTCCTGAATAGCATTGTAGACAGCTGGCTCCTTATTGGCTATTATCTCTGACACCTTGGTCACTGCGATGCCATGCTGCCTGCAGAAATCCAAAGCTTCTGGGCTCAGCTCGTCTGTGGGCTCACCATTGTCATCCGTGACACACTGGACACAGAGAAAAGAGTCATTATTGTGTTTGTTTAATTTATTGAGTAGCTGTGATGTTTGCAGGAATTCTGGCTTGGTTACTTTGAGAGTGAGCAGCATGGAGAGGAACTTCAGCTTGTCTCCAATCAGCATAGCGTTACTGATGATGGGCACCTCAGACTTCAGTGCATCCTCAATGGGCACAGGAGGGATGTTCTCTCCACCAGCGGTGATGATCAGCTCTGCGGAAAAAAGATGTCAGCACACTGACTTTTTTTGCAGTTTTTTTTTTTTGACATGCAAATTTTGTATTTTTAAGAAGAGAAAAACTCAAAAATATCCAGGTGTTGCTAATCTTAATGTTCACTACAAACTAAAAAGCCCTAAAAGTAAAGTAACCAAACCAACACAGATGCCCCATATTCACTAAAGTCTATTGTACAGTATATTCAAACGCTAATTTAGCAGAAATGTTTTCACTGTGCTCCAGCGGATACCCATGACCCTGGTTCAGGAATAAGTGGGTATAGATGATGGATGGATGTTTTCAGTTTTTTCCTGTGTAAGTAGCCTTTTACTGTTGTAGCTGGTTGAAGTGGAGATGGTTTTAATTAAATTTTATACAGTCAGGTAGTGTGCCAAGCTACAGGCCAGAGAACCTTCAAAGGGTCACAAGATGAATTTGCCCTTACAGCAGTAAAAGGCTGCTTACACACTGCATTAACCTCAGTATTCATTTAATAATGTTATATTATTCCCCAGACTAAGAACATGCAAACAAGGTTTTTAGAACATAATTTACCTTTAATCCTTCCTGTGATGTATAAGAAGTCTTGCTCGTCATTTCTTCCCAGGTCTCCAGAGTGCAGCCAGCCATCCTCGTCCAGAGCCTCTACTGTTTTGTCAGGCATGTCCAGGTAACCCATAAAGACATTCCGACCCAAGAAACAGATCTCTCCATTCCCATCCTTATCTGGATTGTCCAGCTTTACTTTGCTACCTGGAATCACTTTCCCACAGCTGGAAAAACAAATCATATGTCAACAACATTCTTATTTAGATATGACGCAGACAGATGCTGGTCAAGAACTGCATTAAAACTGTATCTCTTTTAAAATTGACTACATAGATTTTAAATTACTACTGTCAGCCTCCTCTTGTATATTTTATTTAATCAATATCAGAAAATAAACAAGATATCATGAAAATAAAAAATATCTCTGAAGTCAATGCACTTTTATGGTAGCCTAATTGTAACGTTTATAGTAGAAATAGTGCAAAACTATTAAATACTTTTGTCAATGGTTGGTACCAGTAAATACTACAATTATTACTTTAATTAGTTTAATTATTAGTTAAATAGTTCATTAAAGCTGATGTTTTCCATAATATTTGGTTGCTGACCTTGTGATGCGGTAGTCACTGTTAAGGGAGACAGTGTGGGGGCCGGAGCTTTCACTCATGCCATAATTCTCCAACACAGGGATGTTCAGGCTCATGAAGTATTCCAGAGTATCTTTGGTGATGGGGGCAGCACCCGTGAAGCAGGCCTTACAGTTGTCCAAACCCAGAGCAGCACGCACCTTTTTGAAGACCAGACCATTAGCCAGTGTGAAACCCCACGGCACCGCATTCTCCCTATAACCCAAAAGACAAAATAAATATCACCATTTGTTTTACCGTGGTACCAACACGCCTCTAAATATGGCAATGTCAGTCTGTCCATCCAAGAAAAAGAAAAGATTATAAGAAAAGTTATTTGATTGTCATAAAATCATTCAAGTTCCTCATGTCAAGATCATATAGCACCACCATGAGGTTCCAGTTGGTGGTTTTTTAATGTGAAATGCTCGGCATCTATTGGATTGATTGCCATGAACTTTGGCATAAACAGAATGAATTATAGGCATTTTGATCACCTGACTTAACATCTGGTGCCCTCATCTAATCACAATTTCTAATTTTCCAACCACTTTGGTGGATAGGGCAGGACACCGTAATTTTATCCATTTGAAATTAAATCTACAACATATTAAAGGAACAAATACCTTAAGAGGGAAATAAAAGCAAATGAGGCAGCACCATAGTGCCTTTGTTTTCTTCGACCTTAATTTTCTCATAATTACAGGAACACTATTGCATAATGACGAGACACTTTTCCTGTGATCATGAGAGCTCAGAATTACAAGCTCTTTTCTATTAAAATATAAACCATCAGCCATAACATTATGACCACGGTGAATAACACTGATTATCTCATTACAACAGACTGGCAGCACCTGTCAGTGTGTGGGTATGTTAGGTAGCAAGTAAACACTCTGTCTGATGTCACAGTTGATGTGCTGGAAACGGGAAAAACAGGTAAGCTTAAGGATCTGAGTGACATTGACAAGGACCAAACTGTGATAGCTGGATGACTGGGTCAGAGCAGCTCCCAACCTGCAGGTCTAGCAGCTGGTCTGCAGTGGTTAGTACCAACCAGAAGTTGTCCAAGAAAGGACAGACAGTGAAGCAGTGACAGGGTCAAAGTGCCTAAGGCTCACTGATGATGACGTTCACCTACTGCAGATTAGACTTTTATATTTCATTCATGCTTTTCAAAATGTATGTGGTATGTATGTGATAATTATGGAAAATGACAGTCATAACTCTGACTCCACCTTCTTTGGTGAATGCATTAGTTAATTCCAATGAGCCTCAGCTGTACTTTGTTTTTAGTGCTATCACGAAATGAAGCTGGTGCACAGGTCGGACATTATAACATCTCCACATTAGTATGTTACAACTATCACTGTGAGCTGTTTAGCATACTGACATTCGCATTTAGCTTGAAACCACTGTTAAGTACATTCCCATGGAGCTGCTAAGATCTCTGAAAAAGTTTTATTCTGAAAAAGACAATCGGTCCAACGGGTTTTGCCACAACGCACTTGAGATCATTTATGAGACAAGCCAATGTCCAACAAAAACTTGTCTCATGCTTAAAGATAGCATTAAGGTCCCGTTATTATAATATATAAATGAGTCACAGAGAGACAACACACATATGTGGTAAAGTGTCTTTGTCTCACCCAGTCATGGCACTGTAGGTGTATCGCAGGCCTATGGACTTGGCCCAGTCTGCCACTTTCTTCCTCAGTGGTGGTGCCTTGGCACCGACAGATTTCATCTTCTCCTGCATCTTCTCCCACACCCGAGGAACTCCCAAGAAATATGTTGGATGAACCTCTTTGAGTGTGGTTACTAAAGAGCCCTGGAAAAGTGAATAGGCAATTAGTGAAATTAGAAAAACTTTATTAATATTTCCTTGTTTACTCAACAATGGGCATACTTACCTTGAGGGCATCTGGTTCTGCAAAATAGGTGGTCGCAGCAGAACTCATACAGATCCACATGTCGAAGACCTGGGCTGCCACATGGCTGAGGGGTAAGTAACTGACCACCTTCTCCTCACCAGAAACTGTATTTACAATGGCAGCTGCTGAACGGGCCGTCCATGTCAACTGCACGTTAAAAGACGATAAAGTTTTTGCATTAGTTTAGTTTTAAGAGACACTATTAACATGATTTACTGGAGTAATTATAGACAAACTTACATATTAAAACATTAAAACAACAAAAATAAGACATGCTAAATTTATCCACAACTTTTTATCTTTTTCACTTCTTACAATTGCCTGAATATTTCTGTTTTAACCAGTTTTCTAAGTGCACATAAATAAAGGAAAACTGTTGAGGCGTCCACTGCTGCAACTAGTTACTATTTGTCTTTAAGTCCTTGAAGACCAGTTCCAACATGGCAGGGAGGGGTAGAATCTATAACTGTGTCACACCTGTGCAGCATAAATGCTTCCAAAATGGGTGTCAAATATTTTTCAGCTAATTTCTAACCTGAGTAAATTGTAATCTGCAGTCCTCAGTCACTAGAATACAATAACCAATAACTAAAACTACTGTTAGTTATAGCTCTAAGAGGAAATTATATTGCAAAGCTGTTAAGTTGTTTCATAAGAATAAAAGAAGAAAGAGGAAATTAATATTGCTTGAATAACTCACATTGTCATGGCTCAGCATGACTCCTTTAGGGTTACCAGTGGTTCCAGATGTATAGATGAGAGTACAGCACTCATTGGCCCGAAGGCTGTCAATCACAGCATCCAGCTGCTCCTCAGGAACGTCCTCTCCAAATTTCATGAACTCTGCCCACTACAGAAATACAAGGTTTAACTCCAAACCCAGAATGAACTCTACCAAAATGCAGCTCTATGGTTCAGCCATATTTATCTAACTCTAATTCTTAGAGCACAATTAGAAAACATCATAATAATAATAATCAACAGAGTGAACATACTGTATATAGGAATGGTGCTTTCTTCTTCAGCTCGCCTTTATATTGGACAATGGCTTTCAAGTGAGGTAGCTGGTCTTTAACCTTATGGGAAAGACAAATTAAAAAAAGGATAGATTTCTTTACTATCTTGTCAAATAGTTATCACAGGCACACTAAGTCATACATGCTGTAATAAAGCTCCTGACCTGCAGGATTTTGTCAAGTTGTTTCTGGTTCTCCACAACCAAGATGTTGGCTGTACAATGGGCAGCCACGTACTGACAAGCCTCTGGAGAATTGGTTGTATAAATGCCGGTTGCCAGACCCCTGTTGCACAAATCAGATGTAGGAATAAAAGAAAAAAGACTCATTGATACTTTTCCTTTCATGCGGTTATCCTTTCATTATGTGGTGTACAGTTTCTATTACAAATTGGCCAATACTTGATTTACATAAACAATAAAACAAGACCAATCAGAAGCAATAACTTAAAAAAGCCAACAGGAAAAAAAGAAAACAAAAGACAAAGTTTAGAGAGATTACATTTATCTCTGTCCATTGTTTCTGCAACACCCACATTAGCTTTCCTGAGATAGCAGGTGTGAGTCACAGAAATGGACCTTGAGATAAGCATCAACCAAGATGAATGTGCAGCATCAGCTGAAACATACTGACGCAGCTAAAGCATGACAGTATACTGTGAAGTATACATGCAATTTAATCTACCCCTTCAGCCTACATAGATCTTACCCAGCCAAGATGCAGCCGATGTCAGAGATGAACCATTCAGGGGAGTTGAATCCCAGAATCCCCACACCATTGTAACGCTTTAGTCCCAACTAAAACAGAAAAAAAGACACTTTAAAAATGCTTTAAATGTACATGCATGCATGTTTAATGACACAGCAGTAGAGTGCCTCCATTACCTCTCACCCACATCTCTTTTCAAAAGAAACTCCATCTCTTGGGACACAAACATAAAGTATTCATGAAACAGGAGACAAGTGGCGAATTTTAAACACTCACATTCTGACACCAAGCAGAAGATTACAGTTACATACAGAGTACCCACTGAAGATCCATCTACAAAACAGGTGGTTGAAGGAGAAAAGCATAGATAGTAACATGTTCACTGGTATTAAATGAAACCGTGGCTAAGACTTTCAGGTACTGACTTTCATCTTTCAAGGTGTTTGAGGGTTGTAATATGGATACTGGATGAGCTTGAAGCACATTTTTATTCCTAGTCCCAGTACAGACAATAATAATAAGCCTAAACATGCAAGACCACACTAAAGCCAAACAACAAGGATGTAAGTTCCTTTTAAATATTAACTTTGTAAACATCCCTACCTGCCGACACTGTGCATTAACTATACTACAACTGTATACAATACAGTAATTTGCCTTGCTCAGTTTCTTTTCCTAAGAACTTAAGGACTACAATGCATAGTAAAGGCAAAATGCATTTGGTCAACACTGAGAAATGATCAGAATCTGTTTTTTCAGCCACTTACTTTACCATAGAAAATATCCTGCCATAAAATGTTTAGGAAAGAACTACCAAACATGAAATAACAAAGTACATAACACTGTAACAAAAGTAACTGCAGTAGTTAAAGCTGGATAGAGTTGTCTAAAAGTGAATTTACCCTCTTTTTCCTGTTTTCTAGAAAATTTATCTACACAATAAAGATTTTAGTAAACCTTTAATCATCTGGGAGATAAAAGGAGTAACATAAAAAAACAGCCCTGACAAATGTTCGCTCGCAGAAGCAGTAACTACCTGTGACCTGACTCTAATACGATGTGGTTAGTTTACTTTTAAAAAGCATATTTAAATGCATTCAACAAGATGAATTTATGAAGTCATATGTTCAAGGCAGCTAAGAAGAAATGAACAGATTTCATTGTTACATACTGCAATTTCTTTCCATTAAATTGAAGAAAGTGAGTAAACAAACCTTGAGAAAGCTTTTAGCAGCTGCCCGGCACTGCTCGTAATATTGTCTCCATGTCAGTGTCACCCACTGGCCCTCTTCTTTGGATGCCAAGGCTGGGTATTCCCCATAGTTTGCCACTGTCTCCCAGAACAGTTGATGGACGGTGACAGGGGTTTCTGAGGCCCAGCCTGAGCCCTCCATCCTCAGTCTGACAGCCTTGTCTCTGCTGGTGGTCCATAGCTGGTCAGCTGGGGTCAGCGTTGCTACCACATTCGCTGTCGACAAGGGAACTGCCTTAGGCTCTTCTGCATTGGGACAACAGGAGCAGCTGCATTTACCCGCCATTAATGACAAGTCAGCTTCTGAAGACACACCGAAAGACAGCAAGCTTGTTCTTTAAAGGTGAGTTAGACATATGAGGGAATGCAGACACTCCTGAACTATTTCTGAGAGTGTGTTCCGCCCACATGCCAGACAAAAATGCATGATATCTGTGCAGAGAATAGGGGAAGACTCTGCAGTTACCTGAGACAAAGCAGGAAGTCATACAATACCTATAGCTACCTACCTACCTACCAATCAGGTTTGCTTAGTGAAAATATGGATTAATAGAAAGTAATGGCTGGAGTGACAGCATGAAAGAACACAAACATCCCACTAACCCCTCCCTCATGTTATTTGCTTTTCAAAGCTGTTTTATTTGCTGTTCTCTTTGTACTCAGTTATTTTCTTTTCCTGGCACATGAGTTTTTAATGCTCAGCTTGCATACATGCAAGTATGCATCAGCATACTGATTGTATTGGTCTATCTTCCTGATCATTTGTTTGCTCTTCTGCAATAAGTGACAAGTTCATTTTGTTTTACCATCAACATTTTAACCCACTTCCTTGACCTTGTGCCTTGTGACCTGTTTTTTTCTTCACAGTGAGGCATGTGGGAGATGGTGAAGTCTGATTTTCAAACTTCAGTCTTTACAGAACTGCAGCTGTCTTCATAAATGCCACACATTTCTATCAGTTGATGCACAATCTCAGCGATGGACTGATTCAGTTCTTATATTTTTAATTGCATGTGGTATTTCTTAATATGTCATCCACTTTATAACCAAACACATTACTTGCATGACATATTTTCCTTTAACTTTCAATGACCCAAAATAATGACAAAATAGTGACTATTTCAGTCTCTCAAACTTTCACAACTTTATGTAAAAACAATGAGCATCAAGGTCTTTGATTCATCTGAATGTGAAACCTGCAGCAAAGAACAAGTGGTATTCTCTGTTTCCAACTTAAGGATAGAAAGGTTGTGCAGTGCTGTACTGGCCAATATTAAAAGTCCAAACACTGCTGCTTCTTTAGCTAATTTTCAAGAGCCATTCTTGTAATATTTTACTGTCCTAAATGATTGCAATAACATGTGTTTAGTGTCTCTATCTGAGGCTATGATTATCATTTCCCCACAAGTTTCAGGGCAAATTATATTTAAAAAGGATTTCTTTTAAATGCACCATGTGTTCATAATTTTTATTTAATTCTATTTATTTGAAAAATGTCAAATCTCAATAAAAATCATTTCAAGGCTTTTTACATAGAAACCCAACAAATCCATTTTGAGCAGGAAAACTCTAACTAGATGAAACCGCCATCATAACCGCCAGCTCACTCTGGGCAGCCATCTGTCTCGATCAGTTTGGGGGAGGGGTTAGGGATGAGAGAAAAGAACAGCAACAAGTCTTTTTAACTCAACTTTCATATTTACTGATCCCTCACATTTTTTACATTGCTGCATAATCAAGATGGAAGTTAAGAAAATAACCTTAAGGTGTGGAAAAACCTGTCAGAGAAGGTTTCTATATATATTTTACTTTTTTGACCATTTAAAGTGATTTAATCTCTATTCACAGCTAAAGGTTGCAGGTTGCAGCTAAAGAGTGATGCTGCTTTCTCATTTCATATTAAATAGTTTATAGATGCCTGAAAAGCTCAAACTATTCAAAATTTCACAAAAAACAAAAACAAAGAATTTAAAGCAGCAGAAAATGTAACATAAAAATTGTCATTATCTGTTTTGTTTACCACGAATCCCGTTTGCTATACTTCACAGGAATATGGATAAATGAACTCAATCTTTCTGAAACTTTAGATGGTCTTCAACTTGTGAGGGTGGACAGACATGTGAAAGAGTATGGACACTGGGTGCTCTGGGTGGTGCCTGTGGGACCTGCTACATCTGGGGTGTGTAAAGAAACGTCACCGAACATCCTTATCCATCAGCCATCAGACTCCACAGATGTAACTGAAGAAGTCATTGTTCACCTGTGTATTCATGTTTGGCTGCAGACTGACACCATCTTATGTATTCTTATTCTTATGATTATAGTCTGTTTCTCTCTTGTTAATCTCAGAAACCAATGTTCACCTTCAAAGTTGTTTCTCACATCACATTAATGTCCCTCTCCTAACACTCCACTCAGATTCTTACCTGCTGAAACTCTGTCAGTAGCTCGCTTCAGCTCAGAGGATCTAGGAGGTCTGACCAGTACCTGGCTGTTACTGGAAGAAGTCTCCTGGTTCTCCGAAGCCGCACCGAGGTCAGCCCCACTGGCTTCTCCGTTGAAGAGAACAGAAGAGTGGGTCTTTAAGTTTGTGCAGTCTGGTAGAGTCTTCGTCTTTTGGGTAGGAATGCTGTGAAAGCCATTTAGAGAACATGAATGAAAACTAATCATTACACATACATATTACATCATTTTTAGATACATAACTTAAAATAAAAAAAATAAAAAAAACATTCGACCTACCTCTCACTATTATCATCCACAGCTGCACCTATACCCAAATCTTTTTGGGCGCTCATGTTGTATTTGCTAGAAACAAAATAATCTTAATAAATGGATGTAACGTAACATTAAATTAGCATTAAAACACCTAGATGTCCTTCACTGAAGACTCTCTACACAGATACTGATTATGACACTGCCGACTTTGTTCATTTATACCAGACTGACATTCACCAAAGTCATTGCAACAGGTCAGAGCCAATGACAGCCAATACTAGTAATCACGTACAGCAATGGTCTAAATGTCAAAACTGGGAATGCTGTGCCAGAAAGCATTGGGACATCTGCAATCACTATTTATGCTCAATGCCTCAAATTGTGAGCACCTTTGACCCAAATAATCACATTTACTGTAGAAATTCTGCAGGCCAGTCATCACTAGTTAATATTTTTTTTAAAAGTATCTAAAAATGAAGGTATTAAAACATCTAAATAATGTAAAATAAAAATAAAAAGACATGGCTTGAAGTCTTACTAAAACTGTACAGTAAGATAATGTCATCTAGTGTGAAGAATCCTCAACAGTTCACAGTAACTCACACACTTCACAGAGCTGCTAGTTTATTAGACACGCCAAGCTAAAAATAATGCAGACTGATACAACAGTACAGCTATAAGTCCTGATCTTTATGAAGGTGATAATGTCCAGCGTTTTCTGGATCTGTTAAAAACTGTCAACCCAGCAGATTCTCTGTCTGACCTCTGGAGCTTAACATAACTTTCATTAAGAGTTCTCTGGACCAAGGTTCACGAGACTTGCAAAACTACAGTGTGGTAACTGAAATCTTTGCTCTGAATTATGAAAATATCAATGAAAGTACACTGCAATACACAATACACTTAGTTATAAACATTAACTATGAAGGAGATCATACCTTGTCTTTAAGAGTTAACTTTTCATAGAAAAACTGAAAATCCAGAGTAGTTATAAATTAGCCTCAATATGCTGAGATCCAAGAGACAAGTCTTGTATCTGTTTGCTCGTGTTAGTCCTTAGTCCTTGCAAAGAGGGACTTAAAAGACTTGAGCAAACAGAAGTTGAGGAGCCTGCTCACATTACATACATTGGTACATCCATGTATTAGTCTTGTGTTTGTCTTAAACGTCATCATTCAACACCTACCTGGAGGCTGGTGAATTCAGTTGTTGTGTCAACATTTCCAAGTGGTATATTTTTCCATCTTACATTAAACAACAAAAATCCTTTATTGTATTCTGCAATTAAAAATCAGTTTATCGTAGAAAAAAAGGGCTTTAACTTAAACAATAAAGTAAGATTTTCTATGTGCAACATGGTGTGAACGTCAGACACAACTGCAGTTTATGACTGTAAAGTCATGCTGTAACACAAAAAACACAAAGCTTTGTAAATGAAAGCCTACCTTCTCTGATGACAGGGCTGAATGGCATTAACTTGTCAGATACCGGACAGGCTTGGATGAACCTTTGCCCGTAGCAGGTTCTCAACTGTTGCCCCCTGCAGAAAACAAAATCAGCCTACAGAGGACATGTACGAGTTCTCCCAGACTCATGCCTCATTCAGGGCTATACAGAATTATGTCATCAATTTGTACTCCTATTGTTGTGGCCCTGCCAACCAGCTTAAGATGCAACAAAAGGTTCTGGCTAATCAAGGTGAACAAGAGCTGGAAACCTGCTTTGTTTACACTAATCACAGTGGTTGGTAACGGTTGGCAATAGTGACAGTTCATAATACAGAACACAAAAAATATTTCAATACAGCTTAAACAGGTGGCTGTTATACCAAATCGCTTAACAAAGGTAGCCATTAACATGACGGCTATTGATAATGACTCAACAGGATATGTTTATGATAGATAGATAAGGATTTGAGGCATAATACGTTTATCCAGTTGAACAAAACATGCAAGTCCAACTTTTCTATACCAGACTAGTACGCATCACAAGCGAAGTTAGAAACAAACACTAACTGTACCAAGGAGTAGGAATTTTTCTATTGTGTAAAAGACACATTTTGCAGAGTTCTTTTTATAAACTCATATAATTCCTTCACCTCTTTATGTCTAGGTGTTTGGTATAAAATGTATAAGAGACTATTTTTTACTTGGGATCATTTGCCAGGACACTTCAAAGAAGCAGTTTCATATAGGCCTCGTTTCTTCTTCACAGCTGTCTGCCTGATGTCATGGTCAATGATGTAAATATTTTCTTAGTAAATACAGGGGAAAGTACAACTTGCTTTCTCTCATGACACACAGTTAACTTGTTTATGGCCACCGAGGTCACTGAATCATGCCACCAACTCACACCACTTCTGTCCTGACCTTGACCCTCACAGGAGGTTGTGAAAGATTTGTGAGGGGATTCAGCTAATTTTACGAATAGCAGGAGAATATAACACAATAATTACATACATACATATATACACACACATATATATATATATATATACACATTTATTTTTTTTTAAACACTAGTATTACTTCTCAAAAAACTGTACACCTGATGAAAGCCCATGACAATATACGTACCTCCAGTGATTCCCCGTGTGAATTCATTTTTATTTCATATAAGTTAAATTTGAAATGTAATGCAACATGTGCATACAAATAAAATTAAAATCTATTTTATTCAATGTCAGATAACAAACCAAATTAAGCTTTCAGCTTTCCTATTAAAAATAGTGTCTTTATTAGCAACCACGTCAAACATAAATTTATTCACTCTTTTTAGCTTTAATTTGTATATTTGCAAAGATCCACATTCTCATATTTCCTATTTGGTGTGTCGAGGTGCACATTACACTTTGCCAGAGTCCAGGGTGACATTTTCAGATGTTTTGTTTTGTCTGTTCAACATTTCAAAAACCTAACATATTCAGTTTGTCTTAATATAAAACCAAGCAAAATTCTCACATGTGAAAAACAGGAACAAGCAAAATGACTCAAATAAAAAATCTCTTCTTATAATAGCTCAGATTAATTTTCTATTGAGTGATAAATTAGTCCCAACTTTTCAGCTATATTATATTAACACAGAAATAAAATTATTATCCTGGTGGCCATGTCATCTGTCTTCCTCCCAGGACATGGATGTGAAGGTGATAAACCGACTGAGCACCATGTTTTCCATCATTGATCACTGCAGAGGCCAGAAACATACCCACAATTCAACATACAAGTAGATACACAGCCCATATTTTCACACAAATTACTGTAGGCAAAGAACTTACCCAATCTGTAGCCTTTATGTAGAGATTCCTGCTTTGCCACATTTTTAGCAACAACCAACAAATGTCCTAAGAGCTGTAGGTTGAAGACAAAGTTGAAGTCATGAACTGAGGGTGTATATTGTGCTGTGACTTTACAAACATTACAATTTTAGACAGTGACTGAACATGAAACTTCTAGAACAAAACTACATCCTGCAAGTTCTGGTTGTAATATTTTCTCATCTTGCCACCTTGTTACATTTTTCCTGAGTGAAATGTACAACATCAATAAAAATGCTTTGCCTTGTTGTTACATGTCAGTATTAAATATAGGACAAAAGTCATGCAGGTCAGCGACTGTAAATAGATTAAACATGCACATCATTTCCTCATTCCTCTGCTCAATGTGAACAGTGACAGCACAAAGATGGTATGCAGACAACAGCTGGTTCTGGGTTTAAACAGCTGGGAGCTTGCTGTGTGCAGTTTGCATGTCTTCCCAGTGTCTGAAAGTCCTCACAGAATCCCCCAAAAGGCTAATCAGGTAAACAGAAAAAGTGTTGCAGGTACACTTCATCACCTGGCCTGGAGGGTGGCAAAGTGAGATGGTGCAGCAGCCAGAAGATGTGAGTGTTTCCATATACTTTTGGCTACAGAGTGTATATTAATGCAGCTGCCTATGTGTATTGAGTGAGAGGCTGACAACCTGTCACATCTTCTGAGCAGGAGCACTGGGTATAAACAACTGACGGACCAGCTTACCTCAGCATCATCATCTTTGACCTCACTCATTCTGGGAATAGGAACCTTTGGAATGACCAGGAAATGAATGGGGGCCTGTGGGTTGATATCTCTGAATGCCAAACACTGACAAACACACGAGAAAAACACGTATGACATGTAGAATTCCACAACTTTTATCTACCTATGTATCTATCTACATCTTAGCAAGCATGTTAACTCATCTCAGGACTCGTTGTGGATCATCAGCCTTGCAAAGCTGCCAGAAGCCCCAGGTTCACTCAGTATGAATTGGTTCTACACACAGTACAGTAGAAAACACTGTTCTCAATATGTATACCATTATATACCATTACACACATTCTTCACAGTGTCCTGGGAGGAGGCAATGGAAGAGGCCAGTGAATGGAAGAGTGAAATATGCTGAACTGCTGGAGGACTGTCGCAGACGGGGGTGGTAAGGACAGTGCACGCCCATCGGAACGGGGAGAAGGGGCTTTGCGGGAAGATCACTATGTGAGGCCTACAGCCTCCTGGGCGTCACCGGAGCGTGCAATAGAAAAGCCATCCGTAGAGCCTCAGAAGGTGCAGAGAAGGCCTCAAGATGGTTGTGGATTCAAAGGGATAAACAGTGGGCTAGCATTAATTGGACACAGCCCGGGGACTGATCACCCCTGGTCAGGTCGCCTGGGTGAGAGGGTCTGAAGTCGAAAGACCCCAAACCCCCGATGATGCCAAGTACTGTAGGGTACTGATGTGTGTATCAATCTTGCATATATTTTTCCAATAGTGAGTGACGCTGTGGATTATTATTGTGCATATTAATATGAGCTGTACATAACAAGAGACATGTGCAGTGGCTTCAGAAAGTATTCAGCATTCAACTTCTTTAACACTTTGTGTTGCACAAGTTAAATAGACAAATGTTACATTTTGCCCAATAACCCACAATGTTTGCTTATATAAAATCAAATTAATATGTATCAAAACTGTTTTGGTTTTCTGTGAACAATGAATTGATCAATCAGCTAATTGTTTCAGGTATGGAGTTTGGTTTCTGCTTGGTTGGCCAAATCATGAAGCCCAACAGCACATTTTTGTATGTTTACCTTCTCATCCTCATAAATGACATCTGCAGCGATGCTTTTGTCGATCACTTTGTTGAAGATGGTCGGGGCTGGGGAGCCATACTTCTTGCTGGCCTCATGCGCCAGCCTCACCTGGTCACTCTTGGTGCACAGTGGCCTCTGTGGGTCAGAAAATACAAGCTCTCAGCTAAGACCTGCTGCCAGCATACAATCAACACAGAAGGACAGGAGAGGGGCACCATGAACCAGACCTCTAGGTGGTGGGCCACTGCAGGTTTCCCACAGCCACCACCATTGCTGGCAGGCCAGGTGTTGTCAAAATGCCCTGCTGCTGTTAACGAAAAGAAAATGTGTATAAGAACAAGATGGTTTATGTTTAGAGCAGCTACCTCGGCTCGACACACACGATGCAAACGACTGGGATGAGCCGACAGAGTCGCGACGAGCTGTGCCCGCAAAATGTGGCGCAAATACATGTCTACCTGACTAACTAGTGCACTTTCTAGCTAATATTGCAGGTTTCTAAGGCAGTCGTGCAAAGTCCAAAATGTTTGCTCACGGGCGGAAACCACAACACGCCGTACGTGAAGTTGCCTTCACTGACCTCCGTGTAACGCACAACACGCAGTCCTGATTTTGAGTCTTGAATACCACTTATCTCCGTTTACAGTAAGCTACGGAGGAAAAGACACAATGTTAGAGAAGTATGACATTGTTGTTTTATCGGGATTTAATTTGTATATGTTATTTCGATAAACAGTGTTATGATTGGACATAAAAATACATTTTACGTGCGAATGTTAACTAACATATTATTAGTTATTAAAAATATTGACACTATTCCCATTAGCTGTCACATATAACCAATACTTATTGTTTCCAAATGTTCAGTCTAGCAGTTTAAGTCAAGTTGTTATTTTCATGCTAACGTCGCGCTCATCTCAAAATTACGACGCTTTGTGTGAACCCAAAGGCGCTAAGGTCTTAAAGGTCACTTCAAGAGCACTAATACCCTGATGCTAAAACATTAGTAATGTTAAATTAAACGTAATATATGGCCTTACACTAAAATAACCAACATCGTGGTAGATGTTTATGCAACTAAAACACGGTCTACTACGTTTTTATTGTGAGTTTTCGTGCAGCAGGTGGCGCTATTGTGGGCGGCCGCTAGTTCATGTGTCAGCGGAAGAACACTCTGTAGTCCTACGGGAAACATGTCGGCTCGCACACGGCTGCCCTTGCGGGTCTCCCAAAACCTGCCCCCGTTTAGAAACCAAAAGCTTGTACACACAGAGGCTGCGGTTAAGGAGCCTGCGTATCCCCCCATCGTCCCCTCACTTACGGCTAAAAGCAAATCTGCTCGGCTGCGACAGATTCAGGAGCAGGTCGAAAAGATCCGCGCATCGCCGGTGCAGGAGAAGCTTTCGCTCATCACTCGTATCCAGCGCAAGAAATTTGTGGTTTATCCTCAGACTTTCGCAAGAAACGCAGACAGATGGTACCAGCACTTTACCAAAACCGCCTACATCCCGGGCCTGCCGGAGAAATTCACCCAGGGCTCGGAGACCACCGCGGTACCGGGGATCGACGACGATGCGTTCGCGGACATCCGCTCCATGGTCACGCGTGTGATTTTGCAGGACTACTGGCACATAAAGAAACGCAAACCTTTCCTTTACAGAGAGCAGGAGCTGACAGTCGGACCTTTCCTGAGAAACCTGGTGACTGGACTCACCTACAGTCTGACCAGATACAATCCACTGCTCCCCCTCTCCAGTCTAGGTATGAATGTGCACAGATACAAGTAAAGGTATTAGCAACAGAATATACTTGATCTGAAATGATTAGTCAGTTAATATAATTTGAAAAAATAAATATTTTGATATGAGACAAAAGACACTTGAATATGTTATCTTGGATTCAGACTTTTCAGTGTTTAAATTACTAATATTGATACACAATCAGAAAAATAGGTCATTGGAGCCCTACAATAGTACTTGTTGCACAGCCATGTCAGTATTATATATCCAATTATTTTGTGGCTAATGTTTATTTTTGTTATCAGATATTAGTCCCCAGGTGAACTTTTACTGGAGAAGAGGACAAAGAATCATCCCAAAGGGCCACCGGAAAGGCCGACTAGAGCCAACCAGGTTCCAAATCGATGACCATCCACACAGTCAGATTAGAATAACTCAGCAGCTGCCACAGGTAGAAATTTTCAGAGCATGGAGTTCATGTATGAAAACAAACATCAGATATTCAGTGGTGTTTTTTAGGTTTTGAGAGTAAAATCTTTTTGTGTTTATTGGTCTTGCGTGTTGGTGCTGCACACCATTTAATCTTTCAAGCCGGCAGATGCTGAAAGATCCTGAAAATAGCAATAATAATTTCACTTTAATATCAAACCTCTTTGTGGTTTTGTCGTAATCACTTTCTGTCCTTTTGGTTTCTCTCAGTTTGTGCCGCTGGAGGCCTCCTGTTCAGCTGAAGTTCCTGTGATCACGTATGCTCCCAACCTGTTGCCTATGTTCACAAGACAGTATGACAATAATATCTTCACAGGTAACACCAGTCACATCTGCTCTGTCTTACTTTATTTTGATTTTGGAGTAGCCAAAAAAAATAGAAACAGAAAATAATGTGTGCAAATATTTGATGAAAAAAAAAAAAAAAACATACAGCACATTCATCTCTCCTCTTCTTGACTAGTAAACAGTATTGATCTGTACTGGTTAATATGTCACTTTTTCAGCTGCCTCTTTCTTAAGGTCTGATAGTTGGTTGTATATACAACAGGTCTAGATGATCAGATGAGAGAATGACATTCATGATAAATGTAGAAATGTATGAATACAAGAATTTGTATCTATTCACTTAGCTCTTGCTGTCACTAGGGGAAGCCAATGCTCAACCTTTAGTGTATGTTCAGCCGAACACACAACTGTTTTAGTTTACACTAGTTTTTGTTGTTTTTAGTAAGAAGGTTCTTAGCTGAAGATTTACAGATTTATTGTTATAATTTTCTTTTGTTTCATGTTATATTAAATTGAATAAAATTTGGTTTTAATGAATATGACATCAGGGAAATTATATCATCATTTTCCATGTACTATATTTATTCCTATATTCTTACAATTTGTAGCCCAAAATATTGATCAGATCAGAATATTGAAAAGGATGTCAGTTGAAGTTATTTTAAACACGTACTCATCATCAGTTTGATGTTTTTCCATTAATCTTCATTCAGGTGCGCTCTTTATATTAAAATCTGAGTCTTATTAACAGGTGCAAAGCTACCGGACCCAGCGTGCTACGGTCACACTCAGTTCCACTTCGTTCCTGACCGATACCACAGAGATCGGATGGCTCGAAAGCAGCAGTCTGACCAGGTCGAGGTCTTCCTCAGAGCCAACGGACTGGCCAGCCTCTTCGCCTGGACAGGAGCTCAGGCCATGTACCAGGGTGAGTTGTCAACACAGTAGTGAGACACCAGATACATCTCTTACTGCAGAGTTGAGTAAGGAGTAACAAAAAAATTTGAGAAAAATTTCAATCATTATGTAAAGATTAGGTCAGTGTGACAGACAGACAATAATCTCCATTTTTATGGTATTAAAATGTCTTAGAAAGTCTTGAGTTTAACTTGGTCAACCTGCAGAAACCCTGCTCTCTCTCTCTCTCTCTCTCTCTCTCATATATATATATATATAGATATATATATATATCTATATATATAAATAAACGTTTTTTAAAGCGAACTTTAACTTTAGAGTGAAGAAATAGCTGGTGGTTATACTTTCCCTTTCACCTCTGTAGGTTTCTGGAACCATGAAGATGTCACAAGGCCTTTCGTGTCCCAAGCTGTAATTACCGACGGCAAGTTCTTCTCCTTCTTCTGCTACCAGCTAAACACAGTTGCCCTATCTGTGGAGACAGATGCCAACAACCCCAGGAAAAACATTCTGTGGGGCACTGAAAGCCTACAGCTGTACGAAAGTGTGCAGGACGGAGCGGTGATGGGCCTGAATGATGGCGTCATCAAGCTTCTGGTTCAGTTTCTCATGAACCGTCCATAGAGTTCCTAAGATTTCTGTCTTTCCTTGGTGTCCTTTGACTATGTCTGCCTTTGAAAACATCTTAGGGGAGAAAACATACAGTCTGTTATTTCCAAGGCATTAAGAGAAAGAGATTTTAAAGAGGCTAATGTGGCAGACGTGAGGAAGTTTGTCAGATTGTCCATAAAAGCAGAAAATTCTGGGTTAAACCATCTTATGAGTTTGAAAACTCAACAGAATGCTACATGTGTACTGTACACACATCCTGCGTTGTTATTAATGTACAGTCTGTATTTATGCAAAAATAAATAAATAATAAAATCATGCCTTTCAAATTGGCACTTTGTGTTGAGTAAACTCAGCAGCCCTTTCGTTAAAATAATTTTAAGTCGAAACATTTAAGATTCTGAAGTGGTCAGAAAAAATCTAGCTGCTACTTTTAAGTTGAATTAAATTGCAAAACATTTATTTACATTAGGTTCATGAGAAAATATCACTTAACTCCAATAAATTTGTGTATCATGTACAATGAACATTACCCACAATGCCACTCAGCCACCTGCAGTTCAGAGGGTCAGAGATTCAGGTGTGTTATAGTAGTAGTTAATGTAGCAGAAATAAGAAGCAGAGTACAGACGCCTGGTACGTTCATCTCTTTTCAACTCACCCCCAGTTATTTTCTATAGGAAACCAAGACCACAAAACCCTCTTAACACCAGTGGTTATCTTGCCAAACACTGTTTAGTGTGTTAGTGTGTCAGTTTCCTCTAAAGCTTTCACAATATGTAAACTAGGTTAATATGGACGGTTACTGAAACACAGCATCAGAGATTTGTGTAGTTTTAATCTGTTTTTCTTTATATATCCTGGGCCACCATTAAGTGCAGGTTAGTAACTAAAGAAACAACTGAGGTCATGGAGACATTAACATGAATTTTTATATACATGAGAGTATGTCTTGATATACTTATTTGGGTAATATATTTGTGTGTTGTGCACACAGCAATTGAAAAGAAATAAAAAGTTATTGCAAGCACAGTTGAGCTTGGGCTGATGGGTTTTTGAGAGTGTAAGGCACCGCTCACATCATTCCACAGTGCGTACATGACAAGGAGGAAACAAACCATGGGGTTTCAAAAAGAAGTGCACTTACATTTTGACAGAGAAGTGAAAAAGGAGGAGTATGGTGAAGCTGATTACAGTTTCTCCACACCATCACAGTGGTAACCTAAGGGGTAGGTAGATGCATTTCTTTCCAGGTGTTGTCCTAGCACTGTTAATTAAAAATAATAATCATATTGCTATATTTAGTATTGCTGTTTAAACTCTGTAACTTGCATATGAAAATAAGCAAAACGGTTTTAAAGAAGCTGGAATCCAGGGTATTTAAGCAACTACCATCTTTAAAGTTTGCGTTGTCTCACTGTCGAATTTCCCTCTTGTTCACTGTTTTCTCCCTCCGTTCTGAAAAAGATAAAAATTCATATAATGAAAAACTGCAAAAAAAAAAACAGCACAATAAACTTAACAAATATCAGTACTACTTTCAGATAAGGCACCATCAGTCAGCTTTTCAGTTATAAATGTAAGTATAAATGATGTAATATTAATTGATTTTGGCCCAGTTTTGCCATGAATGGCTCATAACGGATCTATGATGCAGTTGCAAATAATTTATTAAATGGCATCTTATCAGAAAGTGGCATAGAAAAAGCTTTAGAGAAATTTACACTAATCACACAATACTCACGGTGAGTTGATGTGGTCAGCATTCTCATTTCCTGAGAATAAGATAAGTTCAAATTAAAACGCAACATAATGAACAATATAGTACACACTGTTATGAACAAAAGTATCTATATGCTGTCTAATTACCTGCTGCACAGTCTTTCTTAGACTGACTTTTCTCGTAGAGCAGAATGATAGCGACCAGGATGACAACTTCGATCAGTATGGCTAGGAAGGGCTTCAGCGGCTCCCAGAAGGTTATAACCTTCTCAAGCAACCGTAGCAGTTAAAAAATGTAAAAGTACACCATTAAAAATAAAGTTTCTACATTTAAAACCTTATTAAAATAGAAGTACAGGAGTATAAAAATAAGTATAAAAAGTGAAATGTCACCTGTAAATACCATACTAGTATAAGTGACATTATTAGACTGTTAATTCTCATGTAAAGCATCAGTGTGTTTTACTGTCTTAACTGGCTGTGGTTGAGGTTAGGCTCGTCCAAATGGTCACCAGATGAAATTGAGGTTCAAGTTAAAGTTCTGCTTTATTGTCACATATGCATGTCATACATACAGGAAAACAAAATGATGTTTCGTAAATATGCATTTAAACTAGAAGGAGGTAGAGAAAAGAAAATAATTGTAAAATGAAATTACAAATCTGAGCAGCTGTGAGATGGGGTAGAGGTTCTGCTGCACAAATCCATATTTATTTATTAGACTATTAACTAATCTAATTTTATCTGTTTGAGCCTCATCTGAGAATGTCAAAGGTTAAAACAAGTTACAGAAAACTGAAACATTATAAGAAGCCACTTTAACAGTGTTTATTAATATAATGCTATCTATGTTTTTTAGCTGAAAGTAACAGGTAATCCAAGCTGTTAGATAAATGTTGTAGAGTACAAAATAGTCTCTGCGAAATGTGGTGGAGTAGAAGTGTAAACTAACATGAACTAGAAATAATCATGTAAAAATCCCTCAAAATTGTAATTAAGGATCATGTAAAAGAACTGGATTTGTGGAAAAGGACTGAATAGTTTTTCACAACTGACCTTCAGCTCCACATGACCCATGGTGGTGCTGATGCCGTACACTGCCCCACAGTAATACATGCCAGAGTCAGCCTTTGTCAGGTTGTTCACCACCAGCTTCGTCTTCCACTCTTCATTTTTGATTTTATACCGATGAGACTCTTCATCAGGGACAATCTGCTCCTATACAACGAGCATCATCTCAGTGACATGAAGGAGAAAGTTTTGAAGTTTCAGTCCTGCTTATTTAATGGACCAATTGGCCCAAAACGGGATAAAACAAAAGTTTAAAGGCTGATGTCTGTGGAGATTCTCAGTTGTCCAGGTGAAGTTATCTAGAGGTTGAGTCATGCCAACTGGACTTCTACTTCTAGACTGATGAAGCTACTCGGATGAGTAGTGAAACGTTTTGACTTAAAAACTAGATTCTAGTTGTCATGACTCAACCTCTAGATTTAAAGGCTGATGATTTAAAAAGTAATGAAACCCTGTCAAAGACAGCCTGTCACTCACCTTATCTGTCCCATTTTCTTTGTACCAGTTCCAGAAGCTGGGCTTTGGTTTGCTTTCCTCCATTTTACATGTAATCACCACAGAATCCCCCACATAGCTGACTATTGGCTTATCCCGCACCTCACCAATCTGGGGTGCTGGTAGACAACAGGAAAAAAAATAACACTGTACAGCCTGTGTTTTGTTCCCTTCAAACACAATCAAACACAATATCAGTGTAAATACTGACATTATGAACAAGCAGTAGGAGCAATACTAATATGTGAATGTAAAATGTGAGGGATGAGATCTGTACCAGCCAAAATAAAGTCTATTTTTGCTTCATTTCCAAACACACAAGAGTAATTTCCGAGGTTTGTGTCACTCACAATGCTGAACCTGTAGAGTAAAAATAATTGAGGTATTAGAGCAAAGCATATTTAATTTAGGATTAATGGTTCACAGACTATATTAGTCAGTACAAATTATATTATTTCATAAAAACGTGACAATCAAAATGTGTTCAAATGGCTTATACAGTTGTCACAATACAGTTTGCTTTTACATAAATAATAATTAATATAATATAATTGCAGATATGGACTGTAGACTGATAAAAGCAAGTTCTGAGACATTCAATTTCTTATAGATGCAACAGTGATGCTCAAACTTTCCAAGCTGCATAAGGGAGACTGAACTATATTTTTGTAAATCATGATGTCTGCATGTATTATCAGACAACAGAGCAAACAGTGGATAGGAACACACACTAATATAAACAAACGCAATGGAAACGCATTTCTGAGGCAGACAGAGGAAATAATGAAACACTTACACGCGTTTTAAATTATACTGCTCATTCTCCAGCTGCACTGTCAGATGACTGTTCTCAATTACATCCCCATCTTTTCGCCAGTAGCCAGTTACATTTGGTAGCTTGTCCTGATTACCTGTCCAGGTACATTCTAGTGCTAGACTGACAGGATTCAACAGTTCAACTCTCTCGGTGTGACTGTCACCTGTTTGAAGTGTTGTAGAGGGGAGACACAAGACGAGATCAGACATGATTCAGAAAACTGACCATATAATATTTGAATGCTGATGCCCTGACAAAACACTTACCTCTGCTATAATGCTACAGCTTGTCAAAAATATCTGCTGTAACTACAGGATTCTTTTGCAATATTACAAATTAGGCTAAGACAAAAATACACATGATAACACATGTGACATATACTCTAATTACCTTTAAGGATGACACTTCTTACATCTGATGACAGAGGCAGTGGTGTTGGACCAGGGGTCTCTGACAGGAAAATGAATAAATGACAAATACACATAAAAACCTGATATATCTTCATGTATGCATGATTAAAATGTAACACAGTTGAGAATGAGAGCAAGCTACAGGGCTGTGAAAAGTATTTGACCCCTACTGATTTCTTGATTTTTATATAAATCTCATGCCAAAAGGATTCATATTGTCAAAAAAAACCCAAAAAAACCTATCATTCTAAGGTGGACTTCCTGTTATGAGATCATTGTCTTGTTGCATAACCCAGTTTGAGTTACTCAAATCATGTACACATTCTCATTCAGCATTTGCTGGAGAACAAAATTCACACTTCTCTCACACCATCACACTTGACTGATTATGATGATTTTGTAGTGAAGTCAGACATAAAAGGAAGAACTACAGTGAAGAAGAAAAGTGCCAATAGTGTGGTACGAGAACACTTCTACAATAAAAAGTTAACGCAAAAAAGTAATTCAAACATAAATAACTAAAGGATGTAAAAAAATGTAAAAGGACAAAAGATTTTCTCCTCCTACAACAGTATACATCAGTATCCTGAAGCATATAGGACTTAACTTACTCACAATGGATCTAGAGTATATGGTTTTATTAATAAAATTATTAAAATAAAATTATTGTCATACTCTATAAGCCATAGAGTTTAACCCCAGCTCAAAGGATGTAAAATACATTTAAATATAAATATAAGCATATAAATACCTATACTTTAAGATGAATTATCAGTTTTCCAAAACAATTATTTTTGTGACATCCCTGGTGGCATTTACAAAAAAAAAAAAAAAAAAACACATTATAATTCAGGACAGAAAAGGAGAAAAATAAAGACACTGTGAATACCAGTAACTACCAGACCAAAATATGGTAGATAAATAGCATGATGGTGTGTAAAGCCTGACATTTTTTCTAGTCTTTTCAAGGTTACAAGAAATGTAATGACGCAGAACAGCGTTTCAACATAACCCCAGTCAAAATGAAATATAATTTACTTGTATTGATGTATCTGCAGGAGACGAGCAGCAGGAGGATCTGCAGTAACAGCTGACTCCAGAAAGCTGACATGATAATTATCCCTGTGTCCTCTCTGTGAGCACGCTCCTCACTGGGTCTCTTTCCTCTCTCTGCCTGCTGCATTGTCTGACCACCCCACCCTTCCTCCATCGAGTGACGTAGTCATGATATTGCCTTGCAGCCTCTGGGTGGCTGATGCTATCCATTATTCAGACATCTTGCAGTGTTTCCTGTTCTGTTGTCTTATGAAAGGGCAGAGCATAGTGAAATAACTGTGCTTTGAAGAAAACGATTATGTTGTGTGTGATAGAAAATGTTTACAGGCATCAAAAGCAGCTAAAACGTTGCTACATGAGAGGGTCTGGCAGCTGAAGGTCACATTATCTGTCTGCCCTCATGAAAACAAAGCAGAGGAGCTATGTACTAATAACTGTCACAGACAGACACTTTTCCTACAATTTGGCTTTTTTGACTTGAAAATTATACAGTACTGTGCAGTAGTGTTAGGCACTTGATGATGGCTGAGGATGCTTTAAAAGACAAATTCTGTTTATTTTCTTTCAATTAAATTTCTTTATCAATTAACTTCAATTCAAAGCACAACACAGAACAAACCTAAATAAAATCAGCATTTGGTGTAACGTTGAGATCAGGGCTCTGGGGGTAATGCATTTACAGAATAGCTACTGGAGGTCACACAGCTTTCACTGCAATATTACTATGCACACTTCATGGATTAAGGTTATTTATTATTTTCTTTACTACGCTTTGTGTGCTCACATAGCTTCTGTAAGTCTCTATTTGAACCATCTGTAACTTAATTCTGTTGTCTTTACCGTTATTTGTCAATTTCCTCTTCATCTCTACCTATCTTAAAAAAACAGTGTGAAAGGAAAATGTGGTTGAACTGAACTACTTTCACCCTGATGTTTTGTACTGCAAATGCTCAGGGTGTAGCTACTTCAAAACCCTGTGAGTGACATTCCATTATACTAGATTATTATGACTCACATATTAATATTTAAGTATCATTTAACTCTAAGGTGGAGATCATTCATAACATTACAGGCCCACAGTGTCTGTTTCATAAGAACAGCCTTTAAGTAAATGTACTTCTTTACTTTCCACCACAATACAGGACTCATGGTTTCTTATATAACAGGATTAATTCTGCATGTGCCAAACCTGACTGTGCAGCGGACTATGCCAGCCCTCAGCCTGAGATCTCTCACCATCCAGCCAATCCGAATGTAGGGACATGAACTTGTGAGAACACTGCCTTAAATGCCAACAGGAACGTCACAGGGCGGAAAGTTTCATGGTTCACTGAGGAGCAGACAGACAGAAACTAATAATAAAGTCCTCAGTACTAAACAAGGGCATGTAAGGGTCTCATGGGTGCTGATACACAGGCAGACCCTGAGAATTAGGCAAGGCAAGGCAAGGCAAGGCAAGGCAAGGCAAGGCAAGTTTATTTATATAGCACAATTCAACCCCTTATTTAAGTCTACAGCTGTTTAGACCCGTATTCTAAGGATAACACTAAAGCGCCAGGGTTCCTAACCCCTGAGTCCCTGACCCAATTGGCTTTAGATCGAAGGTTCCCAACCTAATAAACTTAGAGTACTGACCGTGAGTCTGATTGTCTCCCCCAACTGGACAAAAGTAGGACAAAAAGACAGTTTTAGAAAAGAAACAATAAATAATAATAAAAAGTTAAAATTTAATATTAAAGGAAACTGAGTGCAGATAGATCGATTTGGCAGGTCAAATGTTATATGCCACACTAAAAAGAAAGGTTTTTAGCTTGGACTTAAACATTGCCAGAGATGAGGCTTGTCTAACATCATCAGGGAGACTATTCCAGGTTTTAGCTGCATAGAACTGAAACACTGCTTCTCCCTGTTTAGTCCTGACTCTGGGCACGAGCAGAAGGCCTGTCCCTGATGTTCTCAGAGTTCGAGATGGTTCATATGGCATCAGCATGTCAGAGATGTAAAGTGGTGCTGAGCCATGGAGAGACTTATACACAAGCAGTGCTGTTTTGAAGTCTATTCTCTGAGAGACAGGAAGACAGTGCAGAGATCTGAGAACAGGAGTAATGTGGTTGTACTTCCTGGTTCTAGTCAGGACCCGAGCAGCAGCGTTCTGAATGTACTGTAGCTGCCTTACAGCTCGTTTTGAGAGCCCCGTGAACAGGCCGTTACAGTAATCTAACCTGCTAGAGATAAATGCATGGATGAGTCTCTCCAAGACTGGTTTAGACAAGATCTCTTTGATTCTGGCAATGTTTTTGAGATGGTAAAATGCTGACGATGTTATCGATTTAATGTGGCTGTTAAAATTTAAGTCTGAGTCCATGATTACCCCTAGATTTCTGACTTGATTTTTAAATTTTAGAGAAAGAGACTCGAGGTGACTGCTGACACTTTCTCTTTGTTTCTGAGGCCCAAAGATGATTATTTCAGTCTTGTCACTGTTTATTTGGAGAGAGTTGTTTTGCATCCACAGAGTGATCTGTTCAATACAGCTGCACAGTGAGTCAACTGGTCCATATTCACCAGCTGTGAGTGAAATGTAAATCTGAGTGTCATCTGCATAGTTATGGTAGGACACATTATTGCTGCGTATTACCTGGCCTAAAGGAAACATGTAAAGATTGAACAAAAGGGGTCCCAAGATGGACCCTTGGGGGACCCTACATGTCAACACCATTTGGTCTGAGACACAGTTACCAACTTCAATGAAATATTTCCTGTCTTCAAGATAGGACTTAAATTAGGGGATGAGTACCAGAGTACCAATTTATTAACTAGCCTCCACATTCAAAAACAAAATGTGAGAAACATTTACTGCGAATGCTGTAAATTGTTAACTCAAAAACATTCCTGCTAAATGTCATTATTTAAGGCACACAAATTCTAAAGGCTCTGAGTACCTCTTTCTCTTCTCAGGTTTATTATTTAAAGAAATATCTGCTTAGGGCTTCATAATTATATTAAGTGTACAGCAGAGGGAGCCCCTGCTGCTTCTGTGTCCTCCACTGAACACAAATTTTCTTTGAGACTGGTTTGTTTGCAATGCTCTTCTTGGATGAAAGAAAAATGGTGCGGGCAGATTACCCTACACTTTATATTCTTCATCTTAATGCCCTTATAATTTGTGCACACATGTTTACACAAATCCTTTTAAGCAACTTAATTTCACTGCTATGGAAAAGATTCTTCACAATACTGATACACAATTATCATGACACGTCTGACCTTAGAAAATTATACATATTCAGTTTGGAATCTGTGGTAAATTTACAACACTACTACAACTGTGGCAAATACCATCTAAAAATATATTTACAAAACTCAAGTACAAAGTCAGTGTACAGCATGTTGAAACAAATAATGCTTTCAAGTTTAAAAATATGAAATTCTAAAAATATATATTTTGCAATTATAAAATATGAAAGAAAGAGCAGCAATATTCCAGATACAAAGTTCTTTTCTGAGCAATATCAGTAATTTCTGGCAGCTGTTTCACTGCTGCTGAAGCTGCAGACTGTTAATGAACACAGTTTGCAGCTCATTGATGTCATCACTGGCCTCTATAGGGATACTGAACCGGCCTGGTGAGCTTGAAAGAACTCCACCTGAATCGTACGTGGGCTCATAGTGGCACTGACTGAGATTTTCATAGTAGGAATCCCCACAGCCACCCACTGCACCCTGGAGACGCTCGTAGACATCCAGGCAGTGGTGCTGTGGAGAGAGCCGGCTGTAGTCCTGGGTCTGGTGTGGCCCGTAATGGAGGTGGAGGCGGTGCTCAGGGCCAGGGCTGTGACATGGACTGTAGGATGGGCTGTGGGGCATCATGCAGGTTTGCAGGCAGCTATTTCTCCGCATGGCCCGGTGTAGGTCCAGTCGGGCGATCAGTGGCTTTCCAATGCTGATGCTTTTGGTCCAGTGTACGGGATCCTCGTCCATGGCTGTGAAGGTGCCCTGAAGGCACACAGTGAAGACCAGCTCCTCCTGTTTCATGTGGAGTTAGAGGAGAAACAGTAGTAAAAAAAAAAAAAAACAAAACAAAAAAAACACACACAATAAGCTCCTTCTTCATTTTTAAAAGCCCAGAATTGTTTCTCCTTGACTGAATTCACCCAAATATGACACATGATCACAGAAAACCAGATATGCCATAATGAGTGAACACCAGCAACACGATTATGTCCATCTCACTTTCTTAATTACTAAAATATGCTAGCACCATCATTAGGTTGATATTTTTGGCTTTGTGTGAACCACAGCTAGTGGACAGACTGTCCTAATTTTTCGATAGACATGAACCTTTAACTATAAAAACTGCTATGATCCTGTAGCGTTTTTATTTGGTGCCATCATCAGCTCAAATATTGAATATTCCCCACAAATGCTAGGATGCTAATGTAAAATGACAGTCAACAATGCATATGGTAAACATCAGCATGGTAATACTGTCATTGTGAGCATGTGTGTCTATGTTAGTGCAACATCATGGTTCTGTAGATACTAAGAATCAAAGAAGAAATAAAAATGTTCCTTTCAGGCAATGCTGTTGCTCTGTTTGAATAAATTAAGCTTTTATACAGTGTTAAATGGCCAATGCATTTTCAGAAATTCAATTTGCACTTTTACCCTGAGCTTCTGCAGTGAGCTGAGTCTGGTGTAGAGACAGTGCTGTGGCAGGCTGCTGGACAGAAGGTAGATCCCTGTCTCCTCAGGAGTCTCTCTGTTCATCTCTTTAGGATCCACATCAAGATCCTGCAGTAAGGAGCAGAAGCAGGTAGCAGTATACCTATGCCCCAAAACACAAACACACTGCACACCCCCACTCTACAAAACCAAACTAAAAAGGTGAACCTCTATGAGGTTCAATAGTCCAAAACTCTAAATCATAAAAATGAATATTTAAAATCAAACCATTAAAATTAAGATGGTAGATCATCACATTTGAGAAGCTAGAACCATCAGACATTTGACATTGCATGGAAAATGACAGTTAACAATAATCAAAAGAATAAATTTTCTATCATCTCATTGTTTCAGCTCTATCAGTATGTCTGTTATTTTATTTATCATAAAGCATCATATTTGACTATCTTTTGTCAGCAAAAATCTTTATTTTAAAACTAATAAAGTAATTAAAGCTTTCAAACAATTGCACTGTAGTACAAATGGTATTAAGTTGAAATACTCAAGTAAAATACAAGTACCTCATCTTAGTACAGAACTTGAGTGAATGTATTTAGTTACACTGCACCACTGCAAGGTTTAATAAGTTATAATGACAACACACTGACCTGTGAGAAGTCAGTGACATGAGCTTGGCAGAACGACATGTCCTCAGGTTTCTTAATGATGTGAGTGTAAATGACGAGCACATTGGAGAACTCTGCAGCAAAGCCCAACTTGATCTGAGCCCCACAGTCAAAGTTGAGACACATTGTCTCAGGAAGCTCTGTTGCAAAGATTCCAAAACAAACATTACAAATACTATCTATTTGACTAATTCATTTTGCTTTATTTAAATCTGTCTATTTACTGTTTAAATATATCTTTTTTTAATATAAAACTCCACATTAGGTCTTCTTGTTTAGCATTTCTAAGTATACAAGTGTATCATGAGACACATCCATTTTGTGTCTGTTTTGTATTTGTCTGTACATCCTATTGATAGTTTTGTGAATCTTCTAACTACTGTGCTGAAATAATCACAATGAATAGTAGACGTAAACTAGTAAGTCAGTCTTCAATGTTCCCTGAGGAAATGATGATTTGCTGATAGAAGAAGAGGATGTGGTCACCAGGTGTGACTCGTGTCCAAACTGCTGCCAGTGTCACTACCAAAAAGGGCAGCCAACAATAGTGTGTATGTGAGAGAGCATAGGTTTCTTACTCAACATTAATCAGAGTCAACATTTGAATGAGCTCGCAGTACTAAGCTGCAGTAAGCAAATGGGGGCTTTGCAGTAGTCTAATAACAAATGGTAAACAAATATTTAAAAATGAAGTAGAGAGTTTGTATTTTCCACTCACCGTGTGCCTTTGCCCATTGGCGGCTATGACTGTGATCAGTGCTATCACTGGGCAGAATGGGATCAGTCAGGGATCTCCTCTCTGACAGACTACTGCGGATCTCCAGAGCTTGTTTCCCCTTTGTAGCATCAAACTGACCCATGTCTGGATACAAGCATTTATAAATCACATGTTAACAACAGCCTCTTTTAACTGCAGGTCCTCCGAAAATAACCAATATTCAATTACTTTAGTTAAAACTGGGTTCAACCTGCAGTGTGTGATGATAAATGTATCTTTACTTATATTCTGATAGTACAATTGATAATTTACCCACCCTGAGCTATCTGAGGATATCCTCTGCATATACTAAACATTGTGCGCATCTTCCAGCAACCAAAAGGTTTCTATCCAGCATTTATAAGGAAGGTACATTATCCTACAAACATGCTGATACAATTTTGCCATTAATAACACAAAGCAAGCTACATATAATTAACTACCATTAAAAAATGAGCTTACACACATTCTGCAGGAAAAACTGCAACTATAAAGCTTTCACAGTTTATAACTAAACCCTGCAAAAGGTCTTTGGATGGTTTTATTACAGTTTTTCATAGTAGTCTAATAATCTCCTCTTTCAACAATTTATTTCACAATGTGAGGTTGTATTTTAATAGCGCTTATTATTGGACAACTTGTGATTAAACAAACTCAAGACAACAATAATTAATTTGTAAAACATTTGCATAGAACACATATAACATTTCTGACCTATCATTTTCACATTTTATATAAGTACTTGTTATATGTTGTGTTTCTGTTCTCTCTCACCCTCAGCAACTCGGTCCAGCACCACTGTGATCTTCTCGTCGTCTAGTAGTCGCTTCTTCAAAAACTTGACAAACACACCATTAGTGAAGCCACTGGAGCTCAGCTCGAAGGCCTCGGCATCTTGGCACCTGGAGAGCCAAACAAAGAATCAGACAACTTGTATCTTTAAACAAAAAAAGTGTAAGAATTTAGAATGATTGCTGATGTTTCACACTTACGTAGCATATCCAAAGACAATGTTTGCTGTAACCCTCAGGACGATGTTTGGCGTGCTGTCATCATGAATATTCCTGGAAAATAAATATATCTATAAAACTTCTAAGATGCAAACAAAGGCAAACAAATACAGATGAACTTATATTCGTTTCTAGGTCACTTAACTGCAGCTAAAATGATCTGACAGCAGACAACTAATGTAAGTCAGACTGAAGTATAAACTCACTACACTCCCATATCCACTTTGATCTGCACTAATCTGTACGAAAGGTGATACACATTTAAGGTCTGACTGACTGATTTATTACCATGTAATAAACTGAATAACCCACCGACTCGAGGACTCACCTCTTCCTGCACATGTCCAGCAGAAAAACATTCAGGCCTGTCTCCTTCTCCTGCATCAGTTTAAGGATGCTCTGCACACACAGACAGTTGGCTGACCGATACGGGTTTGGTGCATCTACCGGCACCATGAAACTGTTGCCGTAGTTCTCATATCCATGACCAGCGTAGTACAGCAGACCTAAAGAGGTAAGTGTATAGTTACCTTGTAAGACCAATTCATTATTTATTTCTGTATTCCTTGCACATTTTCACACCCCACACCAGTTGTATTGCCTACACCTTCCAGGCACTGCTTTATTTTAGTATACAGACATTGTATTGCCATTTTTATATTTACTTATGCTTGTTCAGCTTTGTTGCCCTGATTTTTGTTGTATGTCCATGCTTATGCTGTGTGTGAGTACAGTGAGAGCCACCAGAAACCACTACAAACTGGTGTCATTTATTTTAAAAGCACAAACATACCAATAAACCCAATAAAGCCAATTCCAATTCTGAATGTCTTAGGGTTAGGGTTAACTAATAATAAAATCAGATTGAGTGTACCTTGTTAATTTATATATTTGTCATGTAAATCCTTTATTTTATATAGTTTTATCTGCCGTCACTAAATCATTTCTATGAAACAGTTATTGTCATGTAAACAAACCCAAGCTTATGTCACTCTAAAATCACTCAAACAATAATACACATTATGTGTTAGGATGTGTGAGTATGTGCATTATAAACCCAACATACCATAGACGCCCTTGTGCAGCAGCAACAGAAACTCATCAACAGCATTTCTCATTTCTGACTCTGTGAGGTCCAGCAGTGAAACCACCTTGAAGTTTAGCTGCCGCAGGAGGTTGGTGAGGTCGTACACATCCACCATGGGGGCTTTGAGCTGTGGGTGGTTCTTGTAAGACAGATTACCGATCAGCAGGGCCACTTTGTCAGTTGCTGCGATGGAACATGGAAAAAGAAGATATTTTTTATGTTAAACTATGGGAGAGGAAAAAACTCATACGTGAAAATATGTATCAATGAAACGTAAAAAGTAAACTATATATGTAAAATAACTCTCAAGATGGCAGCATTTACTACCCATCACACAGTAACATCAGTGTCTGATCAGTCAATCTGGAGCACGACAATGATCCCAAACATATATGGTATATGTCAAAATCATGGAATCAGACTGGGATTATTCTGAGACAACCTCAAACCACAGAGGAACTATGAGACACAATTGTCCATTAAATTTGTGTTTTTGTTTGTTTTTTGCTGTCTGCTCTATACTCACTTTTTATGACATATAAAAATCTATCTTATAAGTAAATCTGTATTTACTTTTATTCTGATACAATTAAGTATCAGTAGTAGTACTTATGTTATAGCAAAAAACACATTTCTGTGAGGAACAAAAAATAGAAAACTGAACTTTTGATTAACTCACAACTTTTTCTGTGATACAGCACTAATTCTGATTGTGATACAAATACAATACAAATCACAAAGTGCAATGACATTAACAGCTGTTACCTTTAACCTTTAGCAATATAAACCAAACTTTATGAAGGTTGTAATTTTCCCATTATTGCCACTATGTTAGATAAACTATGGTATTTTTTTTCTATGGTGTTGTTGGATTTAAAAACTTTTGTGTTATTTTGTCCACCTGTGTACCTGCTGATGTCACGTTATAAAAAAAATTAAAGTTTTAACATTTGGTGTTCATTGACAGCAGATCCTGTGGTATCAGATATAACAGTTATCCAGGTGCCATTCATAGTGCAAAGCTGCATCAGCTACATTTAATGAAATAAGTATAAAACTGTAGTGTTAGGAACATGGTGAAAATATTCAATATTAAAAAAAAAAAAACATACCATAAAGTTGTTCTGGAAGACTGTTGAGGAGAAATTCACTGGAACCTAAAACTGCAATCAAACAATAAACACACAAAAAGGTCAAATAGCAAGTTTTGTGTAAGGTAAATATGTGTTGAGACGATGAGAATGATTACACTTACCTCCTCCAATAGCGTAAACATCATCTAGGAATCAAAAATGCAAATACATTATAAAAGCTGATCAATTTTACATTGGTGTTGTCAAAACAATGAATCATAATTAAATTTAGGGATTATGATTGGAATTTCCCAGTATTTAATTCATTGTCACCAGATCCCACGTAAAAACCAACCATGGATTAGTCATCTCTCCTACTTTCCTTACGTAAACATGAATAATTACATATTTGTTAATCTAGAGAGTAGTACTGAGTACCTGTAACCGTAGCAGGATGGTGCCTATGGGACTAACTGAAAATAAATCCAGTCCTTGTGTTTACTGTAACAAAGGAATAGTTCACGTGTGTCACAGTGTGGCTCAATGTGTTTTCATGATTAATACAGTACTGAAGGTCTATCACACTGATAAACACACTAAATTCACCGTTCATACAAAGACAACATTACAAGTTTAGGTTAGTAGGATCAATTCATTGTTGGTTTTGGTATTTATGGGATTTGTTGACAATAAGACAAATATAGGACACCAGCATCCTTATTAAAATTAAATTAAAATGTATGCATATGAAGCAAGATCAAACCCTGTAATCCTTGTGCTTTCTAGTGTTGTTAATAATCTAGATTATGACCCACATGCAGTTACAGGAACAATTTTGTCTTTTGAACAAAATTTTGATTAAGTTTTGCATGCAGTTAATGATCACAGGTTATTATTCTGTTTCCATTCAATACACCATGCACCAGTCTCTACCTTCAGAGCACTCCACTGCCCCTGAAATCTGGATTGCTATCTGTGGTGCTTTCAGTCAAGAACAGAGCAAAAAAAAAATACAGAATAATGTCAATCAAGCTGGTTTTACTGGACTGTAACTGCAGAATACAAAAATGTAGTGAAGTGTGACATACCTATCACAACATCAACTTCATTGGTCCACATTCTCTCCGTGCTGCTGCTGATCTCACAGCGATACCTGCCATGGTGTTCCTGCATCACATGAGCAATCTGAAATGCAAAGTCACTTTTTAAAAAAAAATTCATTAACCAAATACCAACCAGTTGTCCATGTAAAGTCTGTTGTAAAAGTTGAATTTTTCAAACAGTAAAATTATAAATCCTTTCTATCAACCTCCCCCCACCATGAGTTTCCTCTTTGTGGCGTTGGGGATCGGGACTCCATTTCTGTGCCACTGGTATCGAGGGATCGGCCGTCCCACAGCTCCACACTCCAGCTGCAGGGTTTCCCCAATATTTAGCTCCTGGGACTGAGGCTGGATCACTAATTTTAGCCGACCCTCTAAGGAATGATAACTCTGGCCTGGTGGTGGTGACAGGACACATCATATCTGTTACATCTGGTTATTAAGAAGTACACGTCTCTTACACTGTGACTGATGCAGACACCACACAAATATTTAAACCCACAACAAATGCAGTTCAAACCCAAAGAGGAAAAAACAACAACGCATTCATCAGAAACAAGACTTAAACAACTGCAATATCTTACCATGAGACACAGCAACATTTAGGACATCAACCTGAGCCCACTGGCTGAATTCAAAAGTATCACCACAGTTGACCCTACAGATGTAAAAACCAGCATCCTTTACATGCACTGGACTTCTCACCAGGTCTGGAGAGAAACTGTTTGGCACCTGAGGTTGTGAAGATATAAATCACATGTCAAGGGAAAAGGGAAATAATAAGTGGTTTGACAGTGACAGTTCACTTTCAGTGGCTTAGCATATAAAAAGTAAAGTTACGAGCTTGTATGGTCACCAACCTTTTACTGAGGGATGAGAGGATAGACAAAAGTCATGAAAGTTCAGTCAGTTTCTAATCTGCTGAACAAAAAGTTAATGCATTTGATATACATTTTACATGGAAGTTAACTGGAACAATCATCCAGGAAAGCTGAAAGGCTCCACATTGATCTTTGTTTTTCTATAAATGTCAGGTTGATATATAAAGGATAGAGATCTGTTTCTGGGAATGCTTATCTGCTAGGGGAGTGGCTCATCAGTTTGTTGTACACCAGACTATCATGTTTGTGATCTTGGTCTAACCTTTTTTTTTTTCAGCAGTCAAAGAAGTGAAACAAAGAAGTGACCATAAAGATCATAAAGCTGCAACAGGGAGTCATGAGGCACTGCTTCTTGTCTGGGTAGTGAAGAAGATTTCAAGCCCAGACCTGCTAATGTGGCAGCTCAGCTCTGGTTTGATACCAGTAAGTTTCAGGTACCCTCATGTATACTATGATAAATGTTGTA
Organism: Mastacembelus armatus; assembly: GCF_900324485.2. NCBI lineage: Eukaryota > Metazoa > Chordata > Actinopteri > Synbranchiformes > Mastacembelidae > Mastacembelus > Mastacembelus armatus. Next base: position 20,181,161 of record NC_046641.1, read on the forward strand.
GGGATGATACTTAACAACAGGACAACATAGTGAAAACGATATAATGCAAAATAATGAATGTAGCTGATTTATGATAACATATACCAGAAAGGGGTGTCAGAGCTCACCTCTTCTTTACTCTTGAACCACTGGTATTGTACTGGAGATTTGCCCACAGCATGGCAGCTGAGGCGCAGATTGTGGCCAGATATGACAGCGACTGACTGGGGCTGAATGAGGATCTGCAAAGCTGTACATTTAGAAAACTTTCACTGTGAATTCACACAAGTTCTTAGATTATTACAATGGTTTTATATATCATACCACTAGCAAAGCTGATAATTGATGTCACACATGAAATCCACCCAGGTTGGCTCAAAACCAGTTCTAGTTTTTCCAAAAGTGCTTAAATGTAGCTTCACTGTATGTAATCACCCTACTACAAATACAATTCTAGAAGCATGTTCATGTCACCTTGAAGTGAGTCATAAATTCCTGCTAAAGATAAAAAATACTACACAGAGAACATGGAACAACCTGCTTATCAACAACCTGGGGCAGGTTTACTGTACCTGATGGTTTCAGACATTGCAGCGCCTCTGAGTTGCCCAGAGTTTGGAGGTAGTCCATCAGGTGACCTGTGGTGCAGCCTCGCTCTCCCATCAGCCTCAGCAACATGTAGCTCGGGCTGCCCTCCACCTGCAACACCTGCAGAGAGCACGTCTCCATGTCGTCTGAGCTGGAGAATGACAGCATATCATATTTCTAATGTTAGAATATAAACCTGCCAGTCAAATACGCTTCCAAATACAATTCTGTCAGCCCAAATGCAGACAGGTCATTTCCAGAAAGATACTGAATTACACATCTGTTAGCCTATATATATAAACTGTGATTATCAACAGGAAACATCTGCATCAGCAAACAAACAGCATCTGAGTGATACTGTGATAATGTAGGCACATGCATGGTCACAGCTTTGCAACGACAGATCTGAACACAGTTTAAAATCCCAAATTATTAGATTTAATATCAAATCTCAGTACTTTTAATAATATTAGTCTAGTATGACTGTCCACAAGCTCTTTGTGTCAGTGTTAATTCTTTAATTCTCTAACACTAAAAATATTATATATCGAGGGTTATTTTTACAACAATGCTACTGTGAATGTCTGTATTATTATCTGGATCATTATTAACCTACCTGATTTTGAACCGTCTGTCAGTGCCGACGATCTCTCCAAGCTTTCGCCATCCCTTATTGCTGTTCTTGTCCAAGACCTCACAGAGCTTCTTCACAACTGGCTCCTTCAACAAGTTGATCTTCGTCGACCGGTCCAAAGAATCCGACATGGCAACCAGCGACAAAACCGTAAGAACCGACGCGTTTATGTCAGACTGAGACGCTGCTATAGCCTTTGACAATTCACTTAAAAGACCAAAAAAAAGTGTACTTCCTGGAAGAAATGGCAAACATGACACACCTACTGCACTGTCTACTGCACCCCCACGCAGCTGCGGTCTGCCTTTGCCAAAGAGTTTTTATGCGTCAAGATATGACCCTGTAACTATAATGTTCCCCAAAGCTGGATTATGAGGCTCAGGTGATTTTTTATCAAACTAACTATGCGCCATGCAGAGGAGTGATCGGACCTATGAGGAAAAACATCTACACATGTGGTTTAAACTGCAATAAGAATAAAACTGAACTGAAATAAGTCAAATAATAATTCAGCTCAGTGCACCAATGGAGCGTCATCGGGCACTTTAGGCCTACAGCACCACAACAAAGACCAAAATCGGTTTCTCAGCGGGTGTGAGTTGGGACAATCGGTCAGAAACGTGAACAGGCCGGTGATGAGCCGTGGCGTTCTGCTTAGCAGGATATTTCCATCCGACCGTCACCCAGGCTGATTCTCCAGAGCTGCTAACGGGGCTGGGCTAGCTGGCTTTTGTTCGATGGTGCCCTCGCCTCCAAAGCTACCCGAAGCTTCCACTTATTACAGGTCTGATTGTGACCAAAGGAGGCAGAGGAATAACTAAACAGGTGGTACACCCAGCAGGAGAGACACGAAGAGGCCATGCTAGCAGCTAGCTGAGCTAACTGGTAGGCTAACAAGCCAGAAGTAACAAGTTAACGCTAAGTCTGAAAATAACAAGAAGTACTGGAGCACAAATACGGTACTTGACTAGTACAGTTACTATTTGTAACGATTTATAAGTTGTTCAAAGAATTTAGTTAGTTTTCAGGTGTGTTCAACTAGAGGTAATCTGTAAACAAGCAGTACAGAAACACACAACACAACAACAGGAAGTGAAATCGCTTACTCGGGAAATAGCGTCACCAAAGAGAATTTATCATGGACTAGTTACACTGAATTGTGCCGAGAGCTCAGGTTCATGTGGTACTGGCTGTGGAAAGTGGTGTCTCTCAGGATGCGTCCTAATGGTCATGGTTTTGCTTAAACATACCACAAGAAGCCGAACAGAAATTCTTCATGTGGTTTAAGGTTGTACAGATCCTCTGACAGAGGCCTGACCCAGTGGTCTGTGTGGGAGACTTGCTGACCTTCCAACCTGTAACATCCTCCATGGTAATTTCTTCAGCTTCTAAATTTTCCCACAGCATCCATAAGACCCTGAAAGTCCGCGTTTGGGAGACATATCCTGCTTCACCTTGGACCCCCACCGTCTCCTAATAATAATAATGGTAACAGTCAAATTATTTTTTACATTTTATACACTAATCTATCTATCAATGCATTGATATTGAAAATAATTATTAACCTAGTTAAGGTTTGATCCCATCATTACTATAGGTGGTTAAAGCATGAACAAATAATTACTGGTTGTGCTTGTTGTTTTTTGTTCTTATCTCCCTTTTTTAGGTAAAACAACTTAACCACTGTTATTAATCACAGCAGTCTGCTGGTGAGGTGACTTCCTTTTTCAAGCTAGGCCTTCACTGCATGACAGTTTGTGTCACTTCGGCTGCTGTCTGCACCTGTGGAGCTGAGCTCCAGAGCAAGTTGAAACATTTGAATACCATTATCTTCGGTTATTAACATGTTGTTTAAAATGTCAGTTTATTCAAAATGCATACAAACAAACAGAAACACAGTTGTGCATCTATTGGTATCTAGACCTATAGACACAGTTTTGACTTCACATGTCTAGGTTTTCTTCCTGCTCTCTACTGCAGTAGAGGTGAATAATATTTTGCCTGTGATGCTCAAATCATTGAAGACATACATTTAAAACTTTACATACATTTCAATAACTGTGGATACTGTGTTATTCTAGATAATACACACATTTAATGAAAGATACCCCCCAAAAACTGTCCACAGCTTGTTGATTATGAAAGGTATCTGGGACACTCTGTTAGACAGTTTACAGAGAACTTTACAAAGAAGAAAAAGAAAACTAAAATAAACAAACACAACTGTAGTGATACAAGGTTTAAAATGACAAATCTTGAACAAATGTTCTGATGTGTTGATGTTCAGTGTGCATACTTTTGTTAATTTGAATACTGTGTGTATAAACATTACTACTGATTATATTATTCAGTGACAGTGGAAGAGGACCCACAGACATTGCTCCTGTCTCCTTTTGGCCCATTCCCAGTGCCACTTTTACTGTTTTATTGCATTAGTGATAAATTAGCGGTTGAGAGCTGATGCTTGTTTGTCAAATGTGTTGCCAGGCATTTCTCCACCAGGGAAACCAGTCCTGCTTGGCTGCAGATCCCTCGAGAAGGAGACGTTTGCCTATTGGTGTGACCCAAGCCTGTCACCACCACAGGAACCTTCCCTGAGGAACAAGATCCTTTTTAAGAACTCTGTTCTCCTAATTGCATCTCCACTGGAGGAACCAGGGTCTAAAAAGGGTTTCAGAGAAATTGCAAAACCATTTTTTAAAAAGTGGCAAAGGTGACCACTGTGCCTGTGCTCTTGGTATGTCAGTGGGCTGATTTGCTTAATCTTCTGTACACAGTCAAATCCCAAACACAGTATAAAACAATAATGTGTGTTAAATGTAGCAATATGCTCCCAGACATTTTTACTGCACCCATGACAGGGCACACAGGTGAAACCCAGATCTAGTAGACAAATGACTGGAAAACTACCAGCTATCTTGTTCACACACTTGTGCTCCATCAGGTGAGTACAAATCTTTGTTGCTATGCAAGCAAATCTGCAGACTTCAGACACCTCATTTGTGTGGCCCACAGTCACCCTGTCAACAGGACAAAATGCCACAATTTAAAACTTTAAGTTGATATTCAGTAACTTTTAATCTGAATTGTGTCTGAATTGAAACATTATCAAAAGCAAAATTGCATAATGATACTGTTTTTCCCGTTCCTTTTTTGCATATAGGTTGCCAAAGGATACAGCTAAAAGACAGGCATGAACAATAGCACCAAGGAGAAAGGATGCTGAGCTACATGTATGGGCAGTTGTCAGCAGATGTCAGCACTGTGACAGGACAGTAGCTCGTGGCCGTGTATTAATACTACATGGGAGCAGTCTTGTACCACAACCTACAGTACATGGCTGAATTGACAAAAGCAGAAATGCACAACATTTAATTTTTCTGTTGTGGACTTTTTCGTATTGGTTGTTAAACATGAAAGACATGTATGGAAAGTAACACAGATGAGTAAGAGCGCTGAGCCATGTGACTGCTCATTTGTCTGCGGACTAGAAGACTGTGACAGGATTGGACTGACAACATGTTAATTAGAAGGAGTGATCCTTTTATGGTTAAATTATGCAAACCATCTGTATAGATGCAGCTGGCAAAGTGTTGCGTACACAGCTGTAAGACTTATCAGAATGTGCAAATATTAAAATTGCACACCACTCCCAATACACTGTACACTGTATATGAAAATTGTATTTAAGTTGACTGTACGCTATAGCCCGCCAACAGTGTATTCGATATTTCATCTTTGTGGTAATTATGTATTTTTATTACTGTTTAAAATGATATATAACAATCTATTAAGGCAGCATTTTACAGTACAATAACAATTACTGCTTCAGTAATTACCAAGATTTATCTTAGTATTAATCTTAGCTGTGAGGTATTGCTGTAATAGAAAGCAGCAGCTAATGCAGAATCTAAATGTATATGTCTTTGGTTTTGAGGCTTCAATTGTCCCCATTTTGTTGTGTATAGTTCGTGTGGTTATGGGTGCTGTTCTTTTGTATTGAGCTTTGTGAAAAACACAGGCAATAAATCTGCAAAATCGTCAGTAAACATTAATAGTTACTGTAATACTGTAACACTAAGATAGTTACTTATTTGTAATTCCACAGATACATGTGGGGCTTTTTTATTTGTTGACAGATTTATAAAACCTTGAAGTGGTCAGTGAAGAAACCATGTGCACACACCTGGTTCACATCTGTGTATTAAGCCACTGATAGTCACCACTATTAGCACTATCAGTGCACCCAAGGTCCTCTGAGGACTCTTCATGGCCTGGTCAGTAAAGCTCTCATTTGTTTATGTACAATTTGGCAGGAACACTGGTGTCCAGACTACAGCTCCTGTTTCTAGACTGAGTATTACCTGACAGTGGTGGATTCTAAAGCCCATGGGAATGTCACTTTATGGTGATAATGCTCCCAAAGAAATAGGCTGAGATTTAGATTAAATGAATGAACCAATTAGTCCAACCAATCAGAATCAATGATCTCAATTAAACCAGTGTTAGAGCAATTTAAAATGTGTGGGATGAAAACTGGTATGCTGTTTCTTCCAATGATTTCAGTTGAGCAACATTCTTCATATTAAGAATCTTTTTGTTGTTTTTAAAGTTTCTTCTAGTTTCTGAAGCAAATGTAGAGTATGTTTTCTGTGGGTCTGACTCTGCACTGTAGTACTTACTGTAACGTAGTGACCTCCTTTTGGACTTTATTCTGTAGACCATTTACACTTTATTGACTCCTACTAGATCGGTGTATCCTGATTCAGATAATGACTGGCACAGTTTTATCATGCAGCCTTCTTGAGCTCAGTAAGGAATGGAAAAGTACTGAGTGACAGACATGAAGCAAAACTGAATACAGAATGAGGTGGAACTGGTTGGTGCCTGCTACTTAACATGTGTACAGCCTCAGATCAAATGTCACACCTTTTATTTGGTTATGCAGACAGCGTATGTGATCTCCATGCACGCACTAATAATCCATTTGGAGCAAAGTCCTGCCCCATGTCACAGGGATCTAAACTTACTACAGATCACATTCTTTGTCTGAGGACTTTCCTGATTAAGTTTAGACCAAACAATTTGCTGATTAAATGAGAAAAGAGCTATTTGTTTATATCAGTTATATTTGCACAAAGAACAATAACACTGGCCTGTGTTTTCAGTTTAACTCAAATGGCAGACAAATCAAATGCTTTTAATAAAATGACACCCATTTGCACTGTATAAACACCACCCACACATTCATTTGGCTCTACTTTACCAATAGCCTCGAGATTTTTTGTTGTTAAATTGGTTTCAGCGGTTTTGTATATTGTTTTCAACACTCTGCACATCAATCTATAGCAGCAATCTGTATTTTAGCCCTGAAGAGAAGATAGTGTCTATCTCCTCTTCTCTACATCAACAAGTATAACTCTTTTAGCCAACGACAGTTTAAATCTGGTTTCCCATCAAAATCACTTCTTCACCCGTAGCTTAGAGATGTTAAACACTTCTTGTTGTCTGACATATTTGTAGATATCTCTAATCTGGAAGATCAGAGTAAGGAAATTGTTTCAAGATTTCTGATGATGTTTTGCTGAGCGATGGAGAGGGTCAAAGTGGTGCCTTTCTTACTACTCTAGACTTCATCACATTTTCACATTCAGGATCAGACAGACTGAATCATCCCATTGGTTTCTACCATTTGTGGCACATAAAAGTCAGCTGAGGTGGGACTGTGATTCAGCTTTCATACATGAGGAGCTGTTTCATTTATCTAGTGTATCTGTGGGGAAACTAATCAATGCATCACACTTTCTTTACTGTTTTATACTGAATCCTCCATAAAACTGACAGATCAGATCCAGCATGCTTTAATGTTTTGTCTGGGTTATATACTGCCCTCTCCCCCTGATGATGTGGTTGTGGTCTCATACTGTAAATGTGTCCTATTAATGGCTATATCAGAAAGTAAATAAATTCAACTGAAACTAAGCATTGACCTCTGTGCCCCACTGAAGTGCTGCTTCACTTGCAGAAGTACCTTTTAAATTCTGCTCATTGGCTACACACAGCTTCATCCTGTGTGCTCACAGTGGCTGTGGACACTCAAAGCAAAGCACATCTGTGTAATCCCATGAAAAGACTTCAATTAAAGGTCTATGAATGCTTACACGACTGTAAGATTTAAATCCCCAGCTCTGAACACACTCAGAAATGCTGTTTTGTTTTTTTCTTAATAGCATACATTTCAATATTGTTGTGGTTTTCTATAGCTTAGGCCCACAGTCTGAATCAGTTTCGATCTGCACGCCTTTTCCTTCTGTCAACTGTCTTTCCTTCCTGTCTTACACCTGAAGACAAAGCAATACTTCCTGGAAGAAACTGATACAGAAAACACCTTGTGCTGTCTCGGTTGTGCCAAAGATTCTTTCTACAACGAGATGAACCACTGCAGGCAAATGTTTATATCGTTAAGTAAAGCAAAAACTAATTGTACGATATTTTGCAGAGAGAACAGTAGTAATGAATCGTTTATGTAAGAAGTTCCCATTCTGCTGTCTGAATAAATCCCCTTTTCCATAATAATAATGTGGCCTTGAGGTTTTTTTTTAGCAGTTATAGGTTGTGCTGATCTTAACCATTAATAAATCACTTAGAGCCTAAAATATTTGATTAATGGTAACAAACATCAGCTGTCGGTGCCAGCTGGATAGCAATATAATTCCTCAATGTCCACTAATATATACCATTGGAATATAAATCAAATAAGACATATGTGGCAGCAGAGTAACACGCACTATAAGCAAGTCATGGTTTAGATGTTGTGAAAACGAAATCATGCCAGAGTGAGACGTTTCATCCCACTGCGATCTCTGGCTGTGCTCAGGTAGGCAAGGCGTGACGACAACTAACCCCTCCCCTCATGACAGAGGTAGCTGCTTATATCGTTTCATACCTGAGGTGTCGCACGCAACAGTTGAGCTCGCTGACGGTAATGTCATGACAGAAGAAGGCTGTTTTCTCCTCTATCTTTGTGTCAGCATCAGTTAAATGTAGTGCAGTTACAAAGATCCTGAATTGGTGAGTGCACGCCAGAGCTGCGTTAACCTTTATTTGGGCTACATGTTGATGGGTCCGTCAGTGCAGGTTAGTGTACATAGAGTAGGCACAACATTAGCACATAGGCCTGCGTAGTGTAATGTAGTGGAATACAGTGTAATGATATGCATTGAGCAAGCTCACAATCTTTGAGTAACTTGTTTTTTAAATGGTTGTTTAGCCTCTAACTTGTTTTTGTGGGGGCATATTGTTATTGTATATTTTCCTGTATTTTCTCCACAATTTAAACAATCTGTAATAGAAACACCTACATGGGAAACTGGGGTTTATTTGTTAGATGACTACATAAATATTGTAAATTATTATTTATACTAATAGCTTCTATTAAAAAGAGTGTTGGTATGTGCTGTACTTGCCGATGCAATTTTTGCAGGAAATTTGGATATATTCTTTTATCGTAGTGACTCACTTCAGAATCACAATATTTACATTGACTACTACTTTCTTTATGATGTTGGGAAAATTAATGGTAATGATTTTTCTTAGGGCAGCACAGTGACTTGGTGGTTAGCAAAGTTCCAGGAAGGTTCCTTGTTTGAAACCCATCAGGGGCCTTTCTGTGTGGAGTTTACATGTTCTCCCTGTGATTGTGTGGGTTTTCTCCAGGTCCTCTGGTTTCCTCCCACAGTCCAAAAACATGTATGTCAGGTTGATTGGTGACTCTAAATTGCCCATAGGAGTGAGTGTGAGTGTGTGAGGTTGTTTGTCTCTATGTGGCCCTGTGATGGACTGGTGACCTGTCCAGGGTGTACCCCTGCCTTTCACCCAAAGAGAGCTGGGATAGGCTCCAGCACCCTAATCAGGAATAAGCCGGTATAGATGATGGATGGATGGATGGATGGATTTTTCTTAGTATTAAAAGCTTTATTGAGATACCACCTTGCTCAAGTGAGTCTGTTAAAACTTGTTGGAGCAGGTGCTGCAGAATGAAACTTAGTTTGTTGTTACTGTGGTTACTGCATATAACAATAATAAAAATAAGTGAAAAGTTATAACTACTTTGTGGCATTCCTTAAATTACTAACTGGCAGCCAGTGAAGGAAGCATTCCCACAGCTCCTCAGGTGACTGAGTGCATCAAGTGTTTAATTGTGTTGAAATGAAAAAAACTATTTTGGAGGTGGAACCCAGGAGTATAAGTCTGCAGAGCATTGGCTCTGAACTAGTCAGCCTCCAGTAAATGTATGAAAAGTCATGTAATAAACAAAGCAATTGAGCAAACAAACAGCATAGGACTTGGAGGCAAATAAAAAGGCTATAGCCAGGGATGTTGTTATTTTGACTTGCATTTCCAACATGTATGCTGGTGTTTCAGAAACCTGTGCACAGTCTGTGTATATGTGTTTATCTGAGTGAGTAGATTTCAATGTAATGAATCACTCATCAATAAGGAAGTAGTACATAAAAATGATCCATTTGGGGTAATGTCAAAGAGCAGTCAGATGAGCTAAACCTGTAGAAGGATCTATTTCTAGCAATCACCATTTATGACTGAATATCATTACTAAACTTTTAAAATTAGATTTAATCCAATACCACAGAACATAGCATAGTTGGCAGACTACAGCTGTTGAGGTATTCAGTTTCTTTTTGAAAGCAGCCGCTCCAGTACAGTTCTTTACCTTTGACCTGTCTTTGTTAAATTATAACCCATGCATATTGTTTGACATTGCAGTTCCCTTCTCTGATGTAAAAGATGTACTGTATGTTATGGTCAGTAACTTCCATGTAAAATCTCTACCTTTTCAACAGTACATCATGTTTCGGTGGCATGTGAGGACTACAAATGGCCTCTGTGTCAGTTAAAACACGTACAAACAATTATTGGTTTGCTTGTTTATTCCTTCATATGCTCTTGTTTTAGGTAAAAACAAGACACAGTTAAGGCATGGGCTTACATCTCCTCATTGACTGATGATGTCATTTCGTTGTTATGGAGCGTAACATGACAGTCGGTGCCAGGATGAGGCGAGATCTTAGCTTGGCACTGCTCACACTGTTGGCAGCTGTGAAGAGTAACAGTAAGTTTAAAGGCCTTGTCTAATAGCAACATGATGTTAAAGGTGTTTTACTCACAATGCTAAAGAAACTAAACTAAACAAATCAAAATACTTGCAGAAACTTTTTTTTTATTTGTCTTGTTTTTTTTAATATCTATATGTTTACAGCATTGAAAAAAATTCACTTAATTTTTTTTTCAATTCTCTTTCTCTTCTCTCCCAGATAACTCAAATGAAACTTAATTGCAAACATATAAAATTGAAAACATGTATATGAATACCCTAAATACTACCATAATAAAAACAAAGCTTACAGGTGTTATATGTTGTCCATTTTCTATTGTCAATTCAGCTATAGCAGCGCTGAAATGTAAATTGAGGGTATATATGATCAGCAAAATGTGACAACTTACTCCATGGGTGTTTTTTTTTTTTGTAGGCAATTCAGCAAAGACTTCAAAGAGCCCACTAAATCAAATCTTACACAGAAAGAGTGCGGCACAAAACCGACCATCAAACAGTGAAATGTCATTTGTACACTTTGGTTTTTGTAGGAATTGAAAATATGACACAAACTTTGGTTTTATGAATCAGCTTCATAAACCTACAGAGACAAGAGGAATAAAAGGGAGTGCAGGGAAGTAGAGAAGTTCCTTGTGAGTCATAAACATACATAGATACAGTATCACCCACATGGCTGGTACATCCTTTCTCAGCAAGTGGACAGATGGATAACTCCAAACTGAAAACTGAAATCCTGAAAACTATGGAAATTAGATTGGAAAATTTTCAAGCATATGTTTTCACTGCTGTTAGCACAATTTAATTTAACTTCACTGGCCTGTGGTGGTGGAAGGAATATAGAGACACACATTGTAAAACCTGAGCAACCAAAAGTATCTGCATGGCTGGTTACTGCAGAAGGTTAAGAGGGATTTTCTTACGTAATTTGAGTGAACAAGCCCTTTAAAATTTAAACATCTTTGTTGTACTATGCCAAGGTTCTCTTTTTTTAATTGTATTAGTGCTAAATTGGGAAGTGGGTGCTGATGCTTGTTTGTCACATGTGTTGCCAGGCATGTCTCTACCAGGGAAACCAGTCCTGCTCGGCTGCAGGTCCCCTGAGAAGGAGACGTTTACCTGTTGGTGGGACCCAGGCTCTGACGGAGGACTGCCAACCACGCATCGTTTTTACTATGAGAGAGAACGGTCAGTCCAATCAATAAGCTTTCTTTAATAATCATTTTGAGGAGGTTTAGCGCAGTTTACCTTCATTCAACACGTCATAGGAGAGATACAAGGAAAATTCAGATCAAAGCACTCTTGAGAGCAAAAAAGTAAGACTTGTTGAGTTATGGGTGTAGTGTAGTGCAGAAGGCAAGTGAATGGAAAACTACCGTCTCCCTTGTTCACAGACTCGTGCTCAGTCAGCTGAGCACAAATCTTTGTTGCTGTGCAGGTAAACCTGCCGACTTCAAACACTTCACTTCCCTGACCCTCACTTGTCCTGGCCTGAAGGCAAAATGCCAGTGCTGGTTGTTTATGTAGCACCATGGTCCTGGAGAAACATTGTCTCATTTCACTGTGTATTGCAACAGCTATGTATGGTTGAAATGACAATAAAAACCTCTTGACTTGACTTAAGACTTTTCAAGGATGGCAGCGTTGCATAGTTGGTGCATTTCTTTGGTCCAGACTAAAATATATCAACAGTTACTGTAGAAATTAAAACAGCTTTTCACACACACAGTCCTGGTCCCCAGAGGATGAAACCTAATGATGCTGGTGATTACCTGACTTGATCAGTAATGCTGACATTTAGTTTGTTCAGAGATCCTTCATCCCCACTGCCATCAGGCTCTACAACACCTTAGCCAATGGCAGATGAGTAACATGAACTGGACTATCGCCAACTGCTTTTATTATACAGTACTTTTTACTTTCACTACAAGATTACCTGAATTTAACACCTTATCTCATCTTAGCATTATAACACAAGCATACTAGCAGGGTTATGTTAGCATTTAGCTGTACATATGTAGAGCTTCACAGATCCAGATGTGACTCTTAGCCTTAATACATGAAAAGTCAGGTTTAACATTTTTAATGTTGAAATTAAAGGATTCAAGGTTTCAGTGTAGTTAGGTTTACAACTTTGGGTTATAACTGTATCATAAAATAAGCCTTAGTTTTTTAGAAGATGAGATTTGAAACTATGTTGCAGTGGCTAGTGAAGAAAGCACACAGACATATCTAATTCATCTTTGATTATTAGTATAAAACCAGCATCAGCAGAACTCTGCCCCTGTTTATTGAGTGCTGACATGTATTCACTACCCACAGCAGTTTTAAGTGGTAGCTTTGTTGTATACGTATGTCAGCAAAATGCCCCGAGGAGTGTTCACCCACATCCTGGCCAGTAAAGGTTGTGTTTGTCTATATACAGTTTGGAGGGAACACACGAGTGTCCTGACTACCGCTCCAGAGGGAGGAACTCCTGTTTCTTTAACAAGAGCCACACTTCCATCTGGGTTGAGTACTACCTGATAGTGGTGGCCACTAATGCCCTTGGTAACACCACCTCAGACCCTCTTACCGTAGACGTGATGGAAATCGGTAAGTCGTTAGTCCCAAAGAAAAAAGATGTAATTAATGTATTTACGTCTCTAACATTGACAGAGAACATGCTGTCTGTGCTGTCGGTGCTACTTCTGTACAAGGACTATAAAAATTTGTGACCTCCTTTGGACTTTATCCTTTAAGCTGTTGTTGTTTGACTGAACACTGAACCACAATGGATATAATAAGGATTTTCAGGGACTGTTTAACTTCCACTCAAAATTTTAAAACTCTCTAGAAATTATTTACAATTATGAAGAATACCCTAATTTCGCTTAACTCAACAGTGCATTTGTCATGCTATGATTGATACACTTCAATTACTATCTATTACCCAATCTGTGTAATCCATTAGAGCAACACAATAGAAAACTATCAGCTCTGATTTAGTGGTCGATTTATTGGAGCTTAGTAAGGAATGGAAAAGTACTGACTGACAGACATGAAGCAAAACTGAAAACAGAACGAGGCGGAACTGGTTTGTGCCTGCTGTTTAACTCGGATCGAATTACATGTTTTATTTGGTTATGCAGACAGCGTATGTGATCTCCATTCACATACTAACAATACATTTGGAGCAAAGTCCTGCCCCATGTAAAAAAAAAAGAAAAAAAAGTAGTTTAATTGTATTAGATTTTGTCACAGGGATCTAAACTTACTATAGATCGTTTTCAATTTCTATTAGTGAAATGAGACATTTCATACGTTTTGTGGTCTCTTGTAATTCTCTAGATTCTTGGGTGTTTTAGTACTAACTTCATAAGCCCACATGAGTAAGGTACCAATATGCAGGTTACTGCATTTGGCTGCTGCAAATCCCCTCAGGGATTATGGTTTTAGCCATAATTGTGGCATGGCTCTGTGGCTGGGAATGCTTGTCTGATGGTCAGTGCTCCACTTTGACCCCCACCAAAATATTTTAGCAACAGAAAGACAGATATTTATGGTCACTAAATATGAATCCTAACGACTTTGGTGACCCTATGATCTTTGCTCTAGCTGCACCAACAGGTCAGTTTTTACATATCTGCTGGAATATCTCAAATATTAAACGGTTTGATATGAAATATGGTACAAACATTCATGCCCCCATCAGGACTTGTCAGTTAGTGCCATCATGTCATAACTATGTCCAATGCTTAGGTTTTTCTGCAAATGTAACTAATGGCATTCCCATCAGCCACAAATGGAAATGGCTTTTAGCACTAGATAGCAAATGTTGTCATGCTTAACACACTAAACTAACATGCTAAACATGGAAAACACTGTACCTCAAAAACTGTGCCTATGTACGGCCTCACAGAGGCTCTGGTGTGGCTCTAGACTCTTAAGTCTTGTTCTTTGTTTGACAGTGAAGCCTAACCCTCCTGAAAATGTTACACTGCTGGTGGAGGACAAAGAGGACAGTCTATGTCTCGATGTAAGATGGGAGCCTCCCTATAACATAGACACCAAGTCCGGCTGGGTGACCATTAAATATGAATTAAGAGTAAAACAAGAAAATAGCGACGAGTGGAGGGTAAGTGTCAAATGTTCAAAACTGAATTCCTGAAGAATGATCTTTTTCACATAAACTGAGTGGGGTCAAATATTATTTCCTTCCCAAAACAAATAGTTAACTGAAAAACTGCTGTATGTAGTGCTGGTTTTGTGCAGAACAGAACAGCATGTGCAGTTTGAGATCTGCATGTAACCAGCTTTGCACCAACACTAAACACAACACTAAATTTCAAGTCATGTTTTATAGCTAAACCAGGTATCTGGTTTAAAGTTTATCACAATTGAAAAATTCCTGCAACAGTCTTGCTAAATCTGTTATTAGCAAATATGCAATACATTATGAGGCTCGAGTTTCCAAAATGTGAATATTTGCTAGTTTTCTTACTCTTCCATGATAATAAACTGCATATCCTAGAATAAGGCCTTGGCTGTTTGTCATTTTGTCAAACATATTGTCCTATTAAAATTGTGAGTTGTATTGTTAAAGGCACCCTAAAACACATCATAAAGGGGGAAATGTGGTTGAAATTAGCGAATTTGACATGATCTTATTCTTACAAAACAAAAACAAAAAAAACAAAATTCAAATAAGGGGTTGTCTGGAAACAAACTGTAAATGGAATTACAGTATGTCCATTATTAAATGACACTGGTGTTTACTCAGCAAAGGCACTTCTGACCTTGAACCATCCAGGAGGTCCCTGCCTGAGGCTGCATCTACTAAAATAAAATACAAGTTCACAAGTTTAGGCCCTGGCCAAATTTTTATGTGAAGGTAATCAGTAATATATTAACATAGGTTATAAATTTAACTGGCAGCAAGTGATTTCAGACTATTATGGGGTGATGAAGCCAGTTTTTAAAATTGAGAGATTTTAACTGGAGCCCAGAAAGAAATCAAGCTTTGATATGAATTGCAACAGGGACAAATTGAAACCTTCAGCCCCATCAACCCTGTGGCCCTCTTCAGGATAAGCTGTATGTATAATGGATGGAAAAATTTTTTCAAGTCATATAAACATTAACACATAGTCAAGTTGTTATGTAGTTAACCAGTAGAGGGCAATAAGGGGCTGCCTCCTGTCCTGTAAACACGTCCACCAGTTCACTTCAATATTAACAAATGCAACATGAATGTATTCACTTCAGCCTTGGGGTATAATGCTGGCCCTTTTCTGACACTTATTTGACTAAACAATCATTAAGTAAAATAACTTAACTTTTGTTAATGAAAGTAACTGATGGTTAAAGCCTTTTAGTTTTTCTATGATAAAATAATACAGGGTTGTGTACATGCTCATTACATAGAAATAAAGAAGCATAGATTATCTTTACACCAGTTCAGGAAAAATGACTATTGTATTTGCAACTTCTGATAGATCCAAACGTGATCTTAGCATGGGTATAAATGGAACATTGGATGATTTGGGTTTTGCTCTCTTTTCCTAGGAATACACATCAGGTAGACAAACCCAATTCACCATGTACAGTATTAATCCTGGGGTGCTGTATGTGGTTCAGGTGCGTTGTAGACTAGACCACGGGTTCTGGAGTGAGTGGAGCAACTCTACTAGTGTGAAAATCCCAAACTGTAAGTCTCAGAAGCCCTTTCCTCCATGTTTGGCTTTGCAACAACATGACAATTGTTGTAAATACTAATGAGATAAAAAATCCTTTTGTGTTCAGCTCTCCAGAATGAAAACATGTTTTGGATATTGGTTTCCATCCTCTCTGCAATTTTATTTATGACTACAATGAGCATCTTGGTGATGAAGAGGAAATTGTATGTATCTCCCACTAAGAAAAACAAGCATCACTTTATATAAAAGTCAAGATGAAAAAGGATGATCTGACTCAGTTCTGTTTTGTCACTCAGTGTGCAGCAGTGCCTTCTGCCCCCTGTTCCTGGTCCAAAGATAAAAGGAGTTGATGAGAAACTTCTCAAGGTAACACTGCATCTGCATTGTATTTGCAGCATATCCATAAACTTATTTTGGCACTGAAACAATGTAATGAATTAAGCCTAACCTTTTTAGAGTGGGCGATCTGAAGATGTGGTCAATGCCCTGATCTTCAACCAGAACTTTCCTCCTACGGTGGCCTGTAAGGACCTGATCGAGGAGTATTTAGTTGTGTCTGACAATGACGATGGACTTCTGACAGACCCCTTCAATTCTCGAAAAAGGAAGAAAAGCTCAATTTTTTTTCTTGGCTACCACTTAGACTTGGAAATCCAATGCAAAACAAATGCAGAGGAGAGCAGTGAAGAAACAGACAACTTTGAGAAAAGCAATAACTCTCTTTCAAAGGAGAATCTATCTAACATGGAACTATGCCAGCTGCTAACTGGGAAACTACAGTGTTCAAGTATAAATGCTGTAAACAAAGGAACAATGGATCAGAGTCTGCCAGATCACAGCAGTACAGCTGAGAAAACTGTCCAACCTCTCGCAAACAGCAGTTATGTAGATATTCAGATACATGAGAGCAATGAGGATGTGAATGTGGTGGACTACAGCACAGTGCAAGAGGTGATTGGTCACAATATTGTCATTGTTGTTTCAAAAAATGTCCCAGGTTATATGGACGTTCAGAGACAACAGGAGGATATACCAGAGGACTACAGCAGGGTGACAGAGGTAAACAGTGACAATATGGTCATCCTGCAGAAAGAAAATATCCAAGTTGATTCTTCCTGTAGGGAGAAAGGTGACCACTACACAGACTGCACCAATCCGAAACCAATAAGGCCTTATTTGGCTACACCGACTACCATGTGCACAGAAGTAATTGGTAGCGGATATGTAGATACTGTCCCTGCACCACCATCAATGTTTCATATGCAGTGTCCCAGCACAAAAGACGAATGTCTCTAGGATTTGTTGTTTAGAGGTAAAGCCTGGAGTCATTTTAGAATTTAGTTACTGTCAGATGGATTACCATGACATGGCATTTCTAATCTGCACAGGATGAATCCTACTGACTTTGATAATATCCTGAGGTTTCCTCTCACGCTACCATGAGGTTGACATCTGTGGGTCAAACTGGAGTTATCTACTTCCTACAGATATTCAGGAGTCTCTTGAGGATAAATTCTGGTGACATTGATGGTCCTTTTCTCTCTACTGCAGCCACTAGAGTAAAGCTTCTTCCTTTTCACTGAAACTACTTGAAATCTGCCCAAATGACAGGCTCACAGTTTGTCTTGACATTCATGGTTCCCAGGCAATAAAGCTTAATTACTTTGATGATGTCTTTTTTACCTCATGTGCTACCAGCATGTGGATATTTCTGGTTTTAGATGGAGTCTCTCAAGTAATAAGGAATGGATTATGACATTTGGTGCCAACATTCATGTTACCCACAGAATGGACAGGTCACCAGTCCATCACAGGGCCACATAGAGACAAACAACCTCACACACTCACACTCACTCCTATGGGCAATTTAGAGTCACCAATCAACCTGACATACATGTTTTTGGACTGTGGGAGGAAACCAGAGTACCTGGAGAAAACCCACACAAGCACAGGGAGAACATGTAAACTCCACACAGAAAAGTCCTGCTGGGTTTCGAACCAGGAACCTTCTTGGAACTTTGCTGTTGTGAGGCAACAGTGCTAACCACCAACCACTGTGCTGCCCCTCTAGAACCAACATGATTTTGATTGGTTTTTAAGTAAAATATGACATATGTTTCACTGTTGTGGAACTTACTACATATAGATACATACAGATAAAGGACTGCTCCTTTCAAAATCATCAGTCATACAACAGAAAATATATGGCAATAAAAACTGTAACTTGGAAAAAAAAATGACTGCACATAGACACATTTGTAGTCTGATCAACTGAACTATTTATTTACAAGATATTGTATACTTTAAAATGCAGCAGATTTTCAAAGAAAAGAAAAAATTCTTAAGATTTATTGGACCTACTGAGTTTTATACCAAAGGCAGACCTACTTTTTAAAAATATAACTGATTTTTTTAGTTGGGTTATTTAACATCACAAATTATTTTTACTTTGAGACTAGAAATCATTTTGCAATTAAACATTTCACTTGTAGGCCACAGGGGCCACTTTACCTAATATTACAGGATGGATTTAGAAAGATATCTTTTTATTTGCATTCAAGGTGGGAAGTAGTAGATGTGTTACTACATATTTATTTCATAGGAACAAATATAGCCAATAGAACATTCAAAAAACACTCTGGCCTCTAAGCACTGGTCTGTCTTTGCATGACCTAGGATTATTTATTTTCTTCAAACTAAGAATAATGTCAGTTTGAAAGTGTTTGAAGAGTAAATATCTGTTAAGAATGGTTTGAAAAGTTATCTCATAGAATATGTTGAAACCAAATAAAATATTTAAGGTAAATTGCCCATTTCTGATAAATCTTTTCCAAGATGCTTCCAATTTTTATTACTTTTCTTTACATTTAAGTGATGCCAGGATTAACATGTATTTGTGTTTATTTGTCTTTTACTGGGGTGCACACTTGGGCTGCTACACTTGTATATTTACCTATTTCAAGTAAATACTACATTTGTCTGTTCTATAGAAATAACACTTTTCATTGATATTTTACTTGAGAACTATTCAGCTTCAAACCTTTATTTAGCATGTTGAAACAGAAGCATCTGACAATTCATGTAAACATTGAATTCTCCATTCTCCTCTAAAATCTCTCTCTACTCCATCATACATGAAGAGGTTTTATTTAAGGGTGTAAAAAAAAAAAAAAGAATTAGAAAATATGTCTTTAGATACAACATCATCAGGCCTTAATCTCTTTCCCTTGTTTCATCTTCATGAGAATCTAAACCTTGATTGTTTTACTATTTGGTGACTTTTTTGCTATCTAGCATAATTCAAGAACATGTTTAACTTTATAGTGCAAATCAGGCCAAAAACATACTGTTCTAAAAATAATTTATGCAAAGAAAAACCATATCCTAATGTTTTGCTTCTAAACTGAACCTCGGTGGCATGATGGCTCAAAAAAGAGCTTGTGTATCTGTTGCACCCTTTGTAAAGCTGTGGAAAAGTGAAATGAAATTGAAATGTGCTGATTTTATATCAAAAGTAGGGGAGTACAGCTTTAAAGAAGAAAACTTTGAACAGGTTTGGTATACACTGCATATTCATAGTAAAAATCCTTGATTTTTCATCTTTGTATATAACTGATTCCAGCAACTTGTGCAACTTCTGTTGCTTTAATAACTAACAAAGCAGCATTGAATTTCACACATTTTCAGTTATCATTTTTTCCAGTTTTACAAAGGGTGATATACAATTGTCATTTCACAGGCTCAAAATCTTATTTCAGCCCATAGAATTGCTGAGTATGGCTGAGGACCTTTGTTGCATGTCACCCCTCCTACCTCACCTCATTTCCTATTATTTCTCTACTGTTCCTTTCAAACAGTCAAAAGAAATCCAGAAAAAAACTAAACAAAACTGAAGTCTAAGACCATCTGTAATTTTCAGTGTCAAATTATCACTGAATAGTTAGTCCTGAATAACTATTCTATATTCTACACACATTCAGTACGTAGCTCTAGACATCCTTTAGGCATGTTCACAAATGAAAATTCATATTGTGGGATCCGTTCAAGTGACTAGTTTGGTCCAAGTTAGTCAGTGGTAAACCTGTCTACTAGCAGTGAGGCCACACATTTTTAAATTATACATTCTTAAATTTGTCCAAGTATCTTGAACTCAACCAGAAAAAAATATATATATATCTTTTCTAAAAGAACATAATTCACCGCAAAATTAATTTCCTGACAAGAATCCCCAGGTTAAAAGGCAATGCAGCAGAGCACCTGTGTGTGGGATTGTCTCCATCCTAGTTTCCTCTACGCTGCTGACCAGCTGAGTGTGTTCATACTTTAGGCATGGAAGGCTTCGCAAGTGTCAACTCTTCTCATCTTCATCAGTGTTTTCTGTACATTCACTGTCCAAATGCATGGAGCTCAGCTGCTCTTCAAAGTTTAACAATCTATGGTTGTTCTTGTTCTCCAACATTTTTTTCCAGATTTTTACTGGAAAAAGAAATACAAAGATATTTATTTGACTTTGATTGGTGAAAGATGTTATTTTATCTACAAGCTCTTCTCTTGCTACCAGACTGCCCTAAAATTGATTTAACTGGTCACTAAATTACAGTTTTAATTTCAATTCAATCCAACGCAACTATTTGTTCACCAACAAATCACACAAAAATCCTCTCAAGGCACATAGAAACCCAACAAATCCCTTATGAGCAAGCACCTGGTAACTGTCAACTGTGATTCACATAAACTAAAGATGTCGCCAGAATTGGGTTGGTACAATAACTACAATAACTTACTGTATTCTGGTTCCTCTGGCTGTGTGGTATCTGGACTGAGCTCAGACTCCTCACCCAGACTGCTTATCTGCAGCTCTTCCTCAGCATTCACTGCCTTCTCTGCCTCAGCCTGGTCTGTCTGCTCCAGGCTTGACACCGTGACCTCATAGGCTCTTCTGGCCTCAGATGACAACTTGATCATTTTGTGATAGCAGTCCTGTGAGTAATAAAACAGTTTTCAAATAATTTAACAATTTTATTGTAGTAAAAATTTAAGCAACTTCAAGAGAATGTGCTTTGTTAGTGATTAGAGTATAGTAAACCGGACCTGTGCACCATCATAGTTGAAGATGCCCACCAGGCTGACAGGAACTGCCTTGTTGACACAGCGACCCAAAGCTTTCCTGGAGAGGGCAAACACAAATGGCACATCCTGTTCCCGACATGTCTCAATGATGGTGTGGACAGCCTCATCCAGGCCACCTGTGACATTTTTGTACGGATGTCAGTATCACAATCTTAAGTATTCTGTGTTACTAGCTGGTACACATCTGTACCTAGTTCCCTTTAACGTTATAAGTAAACACTACCTTTAGACTGGATTCGTTCACAGTTTGGTGAGATGATGACACACTTGACCTTCCTAAGTTTGAGGTGCTTCAGGACCTCTCTGAGCCCCATCACAATCCGTCTCTTCATGCGTGCCTTCATGGGGTCCTTCTGGTACAGGCGGTCCTGGAAACGAACAAGCTCCTTCAGCAGAGTCGTCACGCATTCATCCACGTCTCTGCTCAGCATCTGGCTGCAATAGCTGACATGTACAACAATAAACATTTGGGCAGAAATGTAGGAAAACCAATGAATTTAATTTAGAGGTTTTCTTATTTCTCACCCACACAATGGACACACTACCAACAAAGATCAAAAACCTGTGACTGGGTATAACATGTAGCAACATGAGATTACAGTCTTACTCTCTGAACTTTCTGCTGTGGATTTTGGGTTGATTAAGCGGGCAGGCCACAAGTGGGGTGGTTTGTTGCTCTATAGTTTCGCCTTTTTCAGTTTCCATACCCTCTTTCACCTCCTGATCTGTGCCATGTAACTCTGACTGATCATCAAGTTCTTCTGTAGGACTCTCAACCACATCTGAGGTTCCAGAAACACAAAATAGACACCAAATATCAGCTACAGTCAAACATCTCCATAATTTATTTACTTATTTACTCACAGTGGCGTTTACATGCTTGCTCTGACCTGTGGCAGTTGTGTCGCACTGTTCTTCTTCCATAGTGTCATTAGTAGGTTTGCACTCATTTTCAGGAAGACCTCTCTCCTCCTGCAAGCGTCTCCGTTTCCTCTCCTCCCTTTCTTTCAAAATGACCTGAGGACCAGACAGAAATAAACTGACAAAGCTGCATACCTGAAACACCCTTATAGACTGTCCTTCATCTCTGCGTATTTTTTCCTGAGTAAGTGGACTTGCCTTCTTCAGTGGAGTGGGTTTCTTGGCTTTGGGTACCTCTCTCTGCTTTCCTTTCTTCACCAAAGGGCTGGTGGAGTCCAGAGGATTGTGTGCAATTTTATCCTGCTGCCAAGGCTTCTTTTGGATTACTGGTTGTTTTGAGACAATAGGTAACCCTCCACCAACTACAAAACATTTTTTATAAGGGATCATTCCAGGCTGTCTTTTAATGTAATGTTTAGTCAATATACACTTTGAAATATTTTTTTTATTAAAGAACAAGAGATAAATGAAAAACACTCTGAAGCATTGACTAAGATACTGACCATAACCTACCTGACAGAATGACTGGCTTGGAGTCCTGCTTGGGTTTTTGAGATTGTTGTTTCTTTTCCAAAGCGGCCAAAATGTTTCCTATGTCCAGCTGAACAGGAGCTTTGCTCTTCTTCCCTGAGACCTTTTCAGCTTTCTAGATATCAGATGTTCAGGAACAGGTGTAAAAACCAGGCTTAATCTGTACATTTTTCTTCTGGGTGATATTGCAGAACTGTCTAAATTTAAAATGAAAACACTAACCTGTCCTTTTTTAGCTGTCTCTGTGGACAGAATTTTTGTTGCTAATGATTTTTCCTTGTTCTGGTCAGCAGATAGATAGTGACCACCTTCTCTTTGGTTTTCCTGAAAAAAAAAAAAAAAATTAACATAGGTTTAGCAAATTATGGTCTATTTAACTTTAGTGAAAGTCTATGGACCCCAAATATCAATGTGGGTATTTAACACCCCTGTAAATCTAATAGCCATAACTATTTCCAATACTATGCAAAAACATTTGGAAAGATTAATGTGCCTCATTGCATAGCTTTGTTGCATTGCTGCTTGTCATCAATCTATTAGTCCCAGTCAAAGCAACAGTCAAGCCTGGAAACTCCTCTTCATCCTAAAAATACAACAAAAATCACATCATCCAACATATTAAAAACAAACAAACAATCTAAATCTATTTTCAAAATGCTTGTGAATGTTTTTGCTTCTGAAACAAATTTGCAAATTTTGTTTACCTCAAATTTTGGAGGTTCCTGATAAATGAATGGCTCTTCTGAGTCAGCTTCTGTATCTACACGAGCACCTTTAGCTTTCTTCTTCTTTTTCTTCCCTTTCTTCTTTCCTGTGGCTCCCACTTCCTGCTGTGCAGCCATTTCCTCTATCTGAAAAACAGTTTCAACACACAGCAGTGCAGAAAGACTTAAGAGATAGAGCTGATGACTATTATTTATTAGCTACAACTAAAGCAGCCTCACATTTATTTTGTCTGCATTCGCTTGATGGTCATTTTAAGCGGTGAGTCCATACATAGTATGTCCATACATAGTGCTGCAGGTCTGGTGGTGCTGACAAAAACAACCTCCTTTAGAGCAATCTGCTGCCAAATGGGTCTCATATGTAATTAACAGATGAACTACCTCTCTCAATTCCCAAAAGTACAAAATGCTACACAAATAAATTACAAAACTTAAAATACTGCTGACAGCAGGCCAAAAAATATACTCCTGAACTCTGCAAAGAAAATGTAAGACGTTGGTACACTCTATGTCTTTTTAGAGAGAGCTAGTCAGTTCTGTCCAAGAGTGACTGATATCTGTTAAAAACAATATATATAAATAAATAAACACAAAAAGATCTTTCCTACCTGCAGGTGGTTGCTGCTGATTGTCTTCTCCTTAGGAACAGGTCTCTTTGGTGGCTGAGAGGCAACATTAGCCCAGGAAGTCACCACTGGCTGTCCTGTTTACAATAAATAAATAAGTCAGATAATGCATATATTTATATATATCTATACATAATATTATTGACACTGCATTATAGTCATTAAAAGGGTGACTACTGGGTGCTTTGCTTAACCTGGTGAAGCAATAGTCTTAGTGGCAGTTTGACGGTGGTCAGGCTGTGTCGGGTATTCTTTCCAGTCAAACTAATAAACAGAAAATTACAGCAACACCAAATTCATGAGTGGAACTCTGAATTAGTGAACTGCAAATGACAAAACTGCATGCTGAATATTTCAGTGAGCCCACCTTCCAAGCAGATGGCAGTGTTTGTGTTTGAGGAGTTGTGGCTGTAGTAAATGGACCCCAGCACTCTTTCTGCACAATAGGAAGGTTTGCTTTGCTCAGCAAAACACCAGATAATTCTGGAAAATCAGCCATCTTCACTTCAAATGGGACCAAGTCATTCAGAGCTGATTCTGACTTTCCTGCAGAGTTTGGGGCAGATCTGGTACTTCTCAAACCTGAGGATCAGTTATAAAAAGTCTGCTACTTATTTTCATTGCAGTGCAGTGAGAGGTTTATCTATAGATTTAGAAAAAAGAAACAGAAAACAAGCTGAATTCAGGTAGCATGTGTGATAGCTACCTCTTTTCTGTGCATCCAGTGACTTCTTGTCCATGATTTTGCCTTGAGCAGGAGAGTCACTGTTTGTTTTTGACACCTGAGGAGACAGATGAAGTTCACTTTCACCTAACTGCTTGAAGCAACGTTTTTTCTAAATCCTTTTTTCTGGTAGTTGAAATAAAGCTAACCTTTGCTTGGTGGTCCCGTACGGACCTGTCTCTTTGGAAGATATCATCACTGGCCTCTCTGACACGACGGCTGATACTGTAGCAATGACCACCTCCTTTTCCTTCTGGTTTTGGGCTCAGACCCGACCAGCTGCTTGACAAAGTTCAGACAATGACACTAATATGTAACTGAATAATGTACAGCAGTGACTCAGGCCATGACTGACTATGTTGACAAGAGTAGAAACATTATGCCTGTTATTATCTTCCTACCCTCTCGGGTTCTGGTCGGACCCGTGTGGATTGGGCAGCACCATAGGAGGGGATGAGGCTGAATGTGGCTCTGCAGGCTGTTTTCTCTGTCTCCTCTGGTGTTTGGGGTCAGACTGGACACCAGACGATAGTTTGCTTTCCTGGGTAAAGTAAAGCTTGTGTGTCATCAACAGTCTGCTGAAACACGACCTTTGACAATCACGTTACTGGCTCGGGTTCAAGTGAAGCAATGCATTACCACAGTTGGTTGAAAACCAGTCAGTTTGTTAATGTTTTAGACTCACACGAAATGTGCTAAGCCAACATCTAACTCTGTGACAGTTAATTATTACTTTGCTAATTGTTGCGGCTCGAATTACGTTACATAACCTTAGCTTTGAGGTAACCAACCAAACTAATGTCTTATCTAGCAGCTCGCTTGTGTGGTGGAGACAGTAGCTGAGTTACTGTGTGTTTTACTGAGTGAGTTTTGTTGTTACTTTAGCGTAACATTGACGTTACTAGCTAGCTAACTCGCTAGTTAGCTTAAAAAAAACAACCGTTATGCTGCCAACTACCTTGTCCATCTTTAGGTTTTCCTATATGCAGTCACAATGCAGCATGTCCACTTGGTCGTCCATGTGTTGTCAAACTCCCTCTTACATCGGTGATGTATTTATCTACGCCAACAGCGTGCTGGCTGCTCAGCCTGAACAACCTGTTTGATAGCATGGCAGCAACTGCTACTTGGATCTACGGAAGCCCCGAAGGGTCACAGTAGAAGCTGATCGCTAGTTCTCGCAATCATTTTAAATGTGATGAGTCAGGTGGTAGGTGTATTTATTATTAATGTGCCATAGCTGTGCTTCTGTTGTTATGACTGACTACATGGATACGGTAACACATGCACAGCCAGGGAGAGGAGCTGAAGCTGTGAGCACATGTATATCAGGTGTGAGCAACAACCTGGATCAGGTATGTGCTGTCAATCAGAGCTGGAAGATACCAATTCACTGTGTGTTACTTCACCTTACTCTCATCTGATATGGTATCTTCCAACTTGCCTGCACCCAGTATACAGATGGATATCAGCATGTTGACAAGAGAGATGAGCAATAAACTCATCATGCAAAGTGTCACATCATCCCTTCTTTCTGTTGTGTCTGCAGTGTGTTTCCCTAAAATGGCACAGTATATGGCTGTAACCGGACTGGACCCACACACTACAGATATGAGCAACACAGGGGAAAAGATTTGCATTAAATATTAGTTATATTTACAATTTAAGCTAAAAAGATTATAATTTTAAAAACCTCACAGTGACCACTGATTGATATATTCCTGCAGGAGACCCTGCAGCGACATCTACTGGCATCTCCTCGTAAAATTCACAAAAGCTACAAAACGTTATGCAGCAATTTAACAATGAACTGGTTAAGTATTTCTGAAAAAGCTCACAAACTAACACAAAACCCACTGTCAGAGGTGATAGCATAAAGCTCACACTTAGACCGCAAGGCTGACACCTATATAAAACTACACCGCATTACCAGATAGATATGCTGCCAAGGTTTTAACAACTTTATTCTTTGCTCAGTACCTGCCCCAGCCCTGTAGATAAAAACTAGTACAATGACTTGCCTGTAAACGTTTAACTAATGAAAAAAAAAGAAAAAAACATCAGCATAATGTAGGACCACTTAAAGAACCAAAAGTGAAAGTATTTACCTATCCAGAATGGACCCTTATAGAATATTATATACTTATATTTTGTTGTATTGTTGATATTGTTGAGATGGAGCTTATTTATATACAGCTGAGCAGTAAATGCCACTTATTTTATGGATTGTGTAGCACTTCTGTAGTGGAGTAAAAGTATAGAAATAGAAATACTGAATACAGTACATTAAGGCTGTAAATGTATAAAGTTACCTTCCACCACTGCAATTACATTTATTTACAATCTTTTTGACAATTTTTATATTTAAAGTGTGATAATTCATTCACATAGACAGACACTTTATTCTTTTTTTAATTACAAGAAAATACTGACACTTTCAAAATGAATATAAAATAAAATTGTACTTTGTAAAAATGATAGATCTGAGTGACTACTTCAAATATTGCATTATAAAAGGATAATTTTGTTCCATGGTACCTGTAACCTTCACTAACCCATGCAGTCAAGTAGCTGCACTGTTGATATACAAGTAGATATAAAAAGCTTTACATCGCTTAGAAAAAGTCAGCTCTACACTCTCTGTTGATCATTGGCTAATAGCACAGAAAATATGAACCTCATCATTATTTCAATAATTGATAAAGAGTAATAACTTGCTTGCTTTCCCCGCTGATGTAAATATCACAACATTCAGTCAGAAACTAAATATAAGAAGTCTCTGCAATCAGGGTCGCTTTCACAGATTCTCTGCTCACTCGTCCTTAAGCCTTCTGGCTGCACTCAGGAGAGCCAGGGGTATAGTGAAAGAGGCTGATGTGAGAAGAAAACAGGTCTGAGCTCCAGCTATCCAGTAAACTGTGAAGCAAATAAAACAGTTATAAGAGACACATTGGAAATACATTTAAATATAGAGCAAACAATTCAAATGGTACTGAGTCAAAAGAATTAGTGACATGAAGGTGCTGTCTAATGCTTAAAAAACTACTTATACCTTATGATTTAACGGGACATTTGAATTTAGAAGAGGACAGAAGACTACCTCTTACAAAACCATCTACAAAGCCGGCTTGAAAACTGGTCACCATTACTGCCTTCAATTTTAATACTGACTTTTCCTTACCAGAGGATGACACAACAGGCCCCAGTGCTCTTGCCAGGGCACCCAAGCTACGCAGGATCCCCATCACTGTGCCTTTCTGATTGGCTGAACCTGGAGGAATATCCACAGGGAAAGATCAGTAACAGCGTGATCATTATAGTATATCAAAACTGTTTGTGAGTTCAAATAAATGATAATTAATAAGAGACTCACCATGGTCAGAAACAAGCGTCGACAAGCATGGAACTACTATGGCAGCCGCTGCAACAGGAATGACATGAAATATAAACAGAAAATGTTGCATCTAACACAAGTAACATATTTAGATGTTGATATATTTAATAGTTATTACACATAGTGTAATAAAAATTGATTAAAGTTTATTAAAAACTGTTGCATAACTAAGTGATCTTATTTTTGTATTGATTTTATCAATCAGGTATTGTTTAATAATTCCATTCATATTTTCCAGACCTTCTCTTCAGGTGGAATCTCTAGTTTTATCATGTGCAGGGCTCATTAGTTTTCACTTCTGTTTCTTAAAAAGTCAATTTAAAAGTATTTATATTAAATTTTTATATCACATACAAAACAGCACTAGGACTTGTGCACCTGCTTTGTTCTTAAATGAGGGTTTCTGTAAAACCAAATATTTCACTATTTGTACTTTTTATACTTCACCGTTGATGCTAAATATACAAACCATGTGTGACTGTAAACATGACTCACCAAAGGAGTACATTGCCAGGCCGATGTAAAGCATCGTTATATTCCATGATAACCCAATGAGAATAAATGCTGGGATCAACGTTATGATTGCCTAAACATAAGAAACACTGTTCAGTGAAACAGACATTTGTTGAGTGGCGGCTCTAGTTGCATCAAGTGAAGAAATATTATATTTTACAGAGATTTGTCATGTACTGTATATTAGATGGTCCTTTTACCATACGAACAGCTTTGATGTGGTTCCCAGGTTTGATTCTACGAGCGTATCCCCCCTGGATCAAAGCCATGATGACACCAATGAAGAAGAACATCTTTCCCTGCTGCATACTGTTGACAGAAAAAATAAAAGGTTTGTGCTCATGTTAGTTTTACTAGAATTGCTAAAGTACACAGTTTTATCTTTGGCTCTATACCTTGTAAACTTGAAGCGTTGATGAGTCAGAAAACTCAGTGTAAACTCCAGACCAGAGAACAGGAAGAGGTAGCAGAAATAAACCAGGCCCAACATTTGCAGCTTCTGCATTCCTGTTAAATTACATCTCCACCTTTATCAGTATGCCAAAGTTCATTCATGGTTTATAAATGATTCTGCACCACAGAGAAATCCAGTATGTACAGCACTCACTTTCTTTTGAAGGTGGATCTTTTGTCCTGCTAACAGCTGAAAAATGGAACAAAGATACAGGGTTGAGGAGGTTGCTGGAGTCTCCAAACCCTGAAGGTGAAGCCTAGGATGACATACAACAAATAATATGTAGCTTTCTCATAACTGATACTTGATTGTATCCCTTTCAAAATAAACATTTTTACAGCAGTATGAAAACCCTAACCATGAGAATTTCCTGATTTATCAGATGTTTTGTCAGACAAAGTGAAAACTCCTGTGTGAGTCTACAGGGCTGTTTGATATTTTGTCATGTTTGATGTATCTTATGTTCATGTTCAAGTATTCCTTGTAAAATCCAGAATCTATGAATATAGAAATATTCTCCTTCACTGAAAAGTCCATCCATTCATCTATTATCTATACCCACTTATTCCTAACCAGGGTCACAGGGATCTGCTGGAGCCTATCCCAGCTCTCTTTTGGTGAAAGGCAGGGGTACACCCTGGACAGGTCACCAGTCCATCACAGGGCCACTGAAAAGTCAGTATCTATGCATTTGAGATTTCAACCTCACACTTGTGCAAGTCGCATTGTAGACCAGAACTATTGCAATGTCACAAAATAATACATCCACCACTGAGATTTAAGTTGAGCACTAAGAAATATTGTTTTACAAGACAAATCATCCCCTATAAAAAAAATAAAAAATACCGCATTGTCATACTGAACTATTAGACAGCAAAAACTACCTTCATTGTAGAACCTTACTATGAGGAATAGATGCCCATTTAGGAAAAACACACTTCTTAACTTGTTGCAAAGAAGATCAGAATATTAATATCACTCTTAAGTCTGGTAAATAAAAGGCAGGGGTGAAAACCCAGTCAGCATGAACACACGAAACAGTTTGCCTGGCTCTGTTGTGGTCTAGACATTTGGTGGCACAGAGGTCATGTTCCAAACGTCAAGAAATAGTCCTACACATAGCCCAATGTAAAAAGACACTTTGGTTTTTGCACTCATGTGGTATTGATCTTTTCATTTAACGCTTGTCAGAGGGAGTGCTTCCATCAACCAACCTTGACATCCTTTGTTAATGTCTCAGGCAGCATGAGCCAAATGAAGAGCAGATCAGCAGCACTGAAGGCCAGGGCGAGCAGAGCTGGTGTTTGGTAGAAGACATTTCCTGTGGTTCTGGAGCTGAGGGCAAAGTAGGCACCCATCAGAGGTCCCACAGTGAAGCCCAAGGAGAAGGCAATGCCAATCATAGCCTGGTTACAATAACATTAATTTGAATTATTCATTAAATGTATTCATTGCTTTTATGAGTTACACATGTAAGACATTTAATGTAGCTAATTAAAGTCAATTAACTTCAACAATAACGAAGGCATAAGTTGCCAATCATCAAGAAATGTGAAGGTCAGAGCCACAGTGTCCTGATAACAGTCACACTGATTCCCGCGGTGACTATCAGTCACATTTGGTGTGTTTTAAGAAATTCACTTTCAACAATACAATTCCTATAATGGCCACAGAAGTTTGTTTCTTACCATTCCTCGGTTTCGTGCTTTTGGTGATGGCAAGTCAGCCACAATGGCAGTACAGAGGCTGATGTTGCCCTTACAAATCCCCCCAATTACCCGAAACAAAAGGAACATGCTGAAGCTCCGGGAAATGGCCCAGACTGCATAGGAAGACATCAGCCCTAACTGTGACACAAAGCACCCAATTAGACCAGAATGAGTGTGTTTGGATGGCGGTGCTGTTTGGTGTTTTACAGAAGTGGAACATGAACTGTGCCAAGGGAAAGACTCCATGAATAACAAGCAGTGATGACAAACATTACACTGTTGATACAAGATTGAATTTTAATGTGAGAGAGTACTGGGACTTGTATTGTACAGTCATAAAGAAGTACTCACTGTAGTGAGAATGAGCAGAGGTCGTCTGCCATGGTGGTCTGACAAAGCCCCAGTTACAGGTGACGACAAGAACTGAAGCATTGAAAACAGCGACCCGATCAAACCTGAAAGGCAAATTGAGGATCACTGAGATTAAACCAACAACCTGAAAGAAGCCTTGCTTCTGTTTGATTGATTATAAAGTTGTATATCCTTATAAGCTGTGTAGAAGGTTAAACTGATCAAATCTACCTCCAAACAGGACACTGTTGTACTTCTTCTCCATTGGAATCCCAACAGCCTCCCTGAACCAGTCCACAACACTCTGCAGAGACTGATAAACAACATCCTGCCGAGAAAGAAAACACAGAAAATAAAACACCACACAGGGTCAGTAATAACATTGGCAAAAAGGTCAAGTCAGTGTGAGTCATCATGGTTGCAAATCTAATTACTCATGAGTCAGTTTGGTTCTTATAGAGTAGGGTCTTCACACAAAGCCTCCTTTGTTTGATGGAGCACTGCAGTCTGCACGTTGTCTGTCCAGTAGATTCCATTCAAAATCACATTTTACTGCAGCTTCTGCTAATTCTTCTCATTGGCACCTTGTGTAACTGAAGTACACAAGCGTCATGTTTGCCAGTCATATTTTGCAAACCAGTCTGGTCATTCAAATTTGTGAAGATGCTGTCGTCAACTCCCATAAACTACATGTAATACACAGTATTTTAACACTGTTATGCAAAATGTAATAATTTAAGTCATTATGCTGCCCTAACAGAAACAAGGCATAATATATTATTCATTAAAAAAATAAAACAACTAACCCCTGTTTGTGCATAATGGTCCAAAATCGAAGGTAGAAGAGGTAGAATCAGTGTAAATCCCAGCAGATCCAGCAGCAGGATGATAAACACGATGTTGATGACCTTTGACGAGAACGAGTCGCCATCCTCTGCAGATTTGTTTACGGCTGACATTCCTTCAGCTCAATACGGTGTTCCTTCTCTTCTTGTTTGGAAGTAAAAGGCACACAGTACATGTTAACTGTCTAGCCCTTCCATGAAAATAAATGTAAAACACGCATTGACAGTGCATAAAAAATGTAAATATGCGGTACTATAGTAAACTATAGTAAAATATTCCAGTAAAAAAAGTACTTCAGAATTCCACCCAAGCATAGTACTTGTGGTACTTAATAAAAAAAAAAACAAAAAACAAAAAACTACTTATTAGTCAGATAAAGATTTTATAAGCAAAACCATTTACATAACAATTACAGTGACTTAGCAGCAGCATGTCATTAAATGCAGTTTATGAGTTAATAGTACAGTAGTAACATCCAAATAATCTGATTTATATGGTATCACTCATCACTTAACACCCTGAAAGGGACCATTATACCCTGTGAGTACTTTAAGTACATTTTGCTGATAATATTTTTAGGATATATATACATAACTGTAATTTTACACAAGCCAAATCTTGAATGCGGGAGTTTTACTAGTAACAAATTATTTTACATATTGGCATCATTGTTTTGATCTATGTATACCATACTATACTATACTGTACTATACAATACTATCTTCCTCTACTGGTTATAGGTATGGCAATGTAATTCTAATTCCATTCAAATCAATTTATTAAAATACAATAAACCGTCTGAAGGGACTTTTCATAGAAACCCAATAAATTTTCGTCCAACACGTGACAAATATAAGCAAATAAATGTTTAAAAAAGCAGATGTAAGACAGTAAAGTTGCAGCTGATCCCATGCTTTCCATTTCCATTTTCAGTCAGCAGGAAAAAGAGAGAAACGGTGGTGTCCAAGGAAGAAGGAAACAATTCCTGTAAATCCTTAGAGCAAACTTTGTCGCGCTAAATGTTGTAACTGGCATTGGTTCGTTAATTAGTTGTTGCTATTGCGTAAAAACACATTTCCGTCAAGATGCTTCCGCAGAATATAGACCCAGTGAGACTTTCCCTTTCAGACATTTCAACCGAGCGATGAGAAATAACCGATTTTACTCACAGTTTCTGCAGCCTCGTAAACCAGGATCACATTGACGCGAACTGTCCCAACACCTTTCTCTCATCACTTCATTATTAGCCCATACCAGGAAGCGGTGTCCTCTTACATTTGGATGACAAGGCGTGTCGTAACGCCCAGACCCACATGCTGCCTTCAGGGCATCCTCGAAAGCTCCTATTTTCTTTTACGCTCATTTCGGATTTGTCGGAGCCACTTAGTTTATTCATACACTATTACTTACTTTCCTCTGCAAGGTCTCTTTTATTAATACAACCATTTAAACCTGATTAACTCGGTTGTAAAGTTGTGTTTAATCACAGCGGCCTAGCTTACATGTCTCAGCGGCGGGATGACAATAAAAGATACATCAATTGAGGGGGTAACACTTTCACTTTATTTAAAACAAATGACATATGTGCAAAGGTCATACAGTGACCATAAGCTGACTTTTCTCTCCACATAGAACTAATACTGTCATTTTTGTGCTTGGTGAAATGATTCACTTGGTCAGGTAAAGTTTTCAAACGGCCAATAGCACCTGAAAGCAGCACCAGCATCTCAACAATCAATCTCAATAGTTTTAGATGTGGGTGGAAACTTGGTTTCTTGGTATGGATGATATAGTTTTGATGTAAGAACTCACGATAGCGCAAAGATTTTTGCATGTTTTACAGTAGTAACCCGTGATTTATACATTACTTCATATTAACATGCATATCCATTAGTCTTAAAACAAACTAAACTTGAATAAAAATAAGATCTTAGTAATGCCCCTACAGTCATTCTTAAAGTTTTAATTATTGAATTTCAGAAATTAAATCCCAGCATAACAGCGTAATCTGTAAAAAGGTTTAAAATCCATAGAACAAACATTTAATAGGGTGTTCACAAATATACAATATATAGAAAAGGAACAGTGGAAA
This sequence comes from Mastacembelus armatus, assembly GCF_900324485.2. Classification (NCBI taxonomy): domain Eukaryota; kingdom Metazoa; phylum Chordata; class Actinopteri; order Synbranchiformes; family Mastacembelidae; genus Mastacembelus; species Mastacembelus armatus. Next base: position 20,215,186 of record NC_046641.1, read on the forward strand.
CTGGCTCCACAACAAAAAGAAAATATTACATTCCATGTCGCAAAACGTGACGCTCGAGTTCATAGCTGTTCATCAGGTTTCTTCCACAAAACTCACAAGAATACTTTTTCTTGTGTGCAACTGATGGACACAGGGCTTCAGCCGCCACATCCGCGGCTACGTATGTACCTATAAAAAAAAAAAAAGAATAAAGATAAGTTGGTGTCACATGCCATCTCACACAAAGTCCCAAGCAATAATGTTGCTGCTTCAGTATAAAGGCACCTTTATATACAAGCAATGGATACAGGTATTTTAATGCATGTAATATGATGCTAGTTTGTGTTACACTTGACTATGAAATCAAACACTTGTTCTGTTTCTACAATTAGGATTTATTTTGAGTCATTGTGATCAATTTAGATTCAGTGCACTGTGGTCTCACCTCTGTGGACATGTGGTTTGTCAGTCTCCTTTGTCCCGTCTCTCTCCTGTTTCTTATCCTTGCACTGGTTCTTGACACGTTCAGTGATCATCTCTGATTCTTTGTCCTCCTTGAGATATTCATTCTTGAGTTCTGGCATTTCTCCATAAGGCTCTGTTATCTCCTCAGTGTTTCTCTGTTTGTGCACTTGTTCCTCTTTGCATTTTGTAAATGGGACACCTAAGTTGGGTGTAAAATTTAGCAATTGCTTTTCAACTTTCCAACTCTTTCGAGTCGTGATGTCATTTGCCCTCATGTGGTTGGTGACTTTAAATGGTGAAACTAGCTTCATTTTCGCATGATTCGTAGGGCTGTGGCCTAAAATGATGCTGCTCTTTTTATCCAGCAACTGATTATCACTTAGAACATTATTTACAACATCGGTCTCAATGTTCTTCTCCACCTTAACTGTTCCATCCTGATCTACTTTCTCCTGTATGTTGCAGATTCCACCATCTTCATCCAACGCCGGGATATGACGAGGTATAGCATCATTTCCTCTAGCCTCAATCTTTAATATCCTTTGCTGAAGCGTCTTAATTTGTAGCTTGTGGGCCTGTGCTTTTTCAGGTATTTTACATGTTGAGCTCCCTTCTGCTACCTGCTCTGTTTGTGATGTAAACTGCATGCTGCTGTCGACACCGTGTTTTAGTTTGTGCTGTGCTTGGATCTTCTCTTGCCTGTGTTTCGCTACACCCCCTTCTGGACCTTGATCATACTTCTGATTTGTTTTCATCTGCAGTGTCATTTTATCTCTGACAGTATTTTCTACCATATTCTTAGCTAGTGCGTTCTGTGGAACTTCATTACAGTCTGTAATCATCTCCTCTGTTTCCATGTCCCCACAGTCACTGTTGTTGTGCTCAGAGTTTGATAATGGTTCCGCTTCTGGCATCCTACCAGATTCCTCTAGCTCATCAAGACTGACTTGACCCACAAGCTCATGATTTCTCAAAACCTGCACAAAAGAAAAAAAAAATACAACTAAAAAACAAATTTACAAGGACCCACATAGTCCATTGCCACCACAGGAAACAATACAGGGCACAGAAACCACTGAATTAACTTAGGAATCTCTTTTGAATGGTGGTGGAACAAGACACTACATCAAGTTCTTCATAGATGTTTCTTATATCTAATGAAAATAAAAACAAAGCTATGATACTGGCATCCCATACTGTCCCAGGCTGCTGAACATAAAAAAGAATCCTTGATTCTGTTTACTTTTCCAAAGTGGAATAATGTATTATTTCTTCAGAAACAAAGGAATTCCAGTTATGCATAGAGGGATCTAGTGACAAATCCTCACCTGATGCTTATCACTTAGGTGTGCCTCCAAGTCACTCAGCTGAGAGCAGTCAAAGTAGCACAGCCGACACTTGTAGGGTTTTATATCATTGTGCCTCATCATGTGCACATGCAGGTTTTCAGCACTGCCACTTGAGAAAGTACATTTGTGACACCTGAAGATGATGCCTTGAAGGTAGCGTGACAGCTTCGGACGTCGCACATCTATTGGCACAACACGTTTTTCTGGAAAAAAACAAAACAAAAACCATAAACATGACATTAGAATATGAGGGAGTTGGAATATTGAATCCTGTCAAGCAGCTAACCTACCACGATGCAAGATAATGTGATCAATCATGCTGTTCTTGTTCTTGGTCTGGTAGAGGCAAAAGGGGCAGCGGAGGCCTTTCTCATGAGTAGGTTCTGACTGGCAGGTAGAATGACCAGATTCCATGTGCATTTCCAAAGTTTTCCTATTAAAAGGCAGGAGAAACAAGTGATGAAAAAGTATATGAGGTACAAGATGTGGAGAATGTTGACTTTTGCTGAAACAAATATCTTAAATAAAAGAGTAATGTCAATGAGACAATGCAGTGAACTGTTCACTGTAACTTGAAAGGTTTGTATATTTGATTTTCACTACATCTTCAGCACATCAATGAAGATCTATAAATTATGTATTTGAATGCCTGACGTTTTTGTCCTCAACAGTTCCTACAGTAGAACAAAAAAAATATGGCATCTAAGACATGTACATTACTTTAGGCATTATGCCTTTGATTTGCAAAAATTAGTTAGTGACAGAATAACGACAATCACAAGTGCTCATAATCTCTTTTTAAAATTTATATGTTTTTAGTCATATTGAAGAAAAGACTTCAGATTTATCGCCATATAAACAGAACAATGACAATCAGAGTTTTAACAGCATTTTTACCTTGTACCAGTGATAAAGTCACAATCTTTACACCTTAGCATCCTCTTGCCATGGCGGTTTTGGTAGTGTCGTCGTAAACTAGACAGGTGCTCAGAGCTGAAACTACAGATCTCACAGTAAAGCAGACTGCTCTCAGGTAAGACAGTTTCTTGCAGGTTTGCTTTAGATGAGAAACTCGTCTGTGTCATCCAGCTGAACTGGTTCAATTGCCGCTGCACATCTGGGGGTTCCAAGTACAGTGATTCTGTCAATGTATAACAAACCAGTATGTCAATATGATCGGTAATGTAAAGTTAGATTTTCATTTATAAAACATAATCAGAATAGACTTGCTTTCACTCATTTCAAGTTTTTCATCAGGTTCGGGTAAACTGTTCATTTCCTCTGTTAAAATAGCTGGTTCCTTATTGATCCACCGAACACTCTCATCTTGACTGTCACTCTCAGCAGCACCCATAATGACCTCTGGGCATTCAGGAGCAGCATGTATGCACATGGAATGGAAAAAAAAATATTCTGTGAAATATTCATAGTAAAGCAGATGATTTTTATACTCTCCTGCAGGCAGCATTTATTTTAGGATAGTATTATTAAATAGAATCAACTTAAAGAGGGCAGCTGAGTATTATTATTATTCTAAAAATGTGCCATATATTGATCAACCTGCAAACAGTGGGATAAAAAAAATATTCACTGGGGTCAAACATGTCAGCAGGTAAAGAAAGAATAAATGACACATTATAGCATTATCAGTATGAATAGTAGTGGTCGCACAGATCACTCACCTCTGTGTTTTTTCATAAAATGACTCCTCCATAAGCCCATGACAGTTGTCCGATAACAACAGAAACGACATAAAAAAGGCCTTGTAATCCCAGCTTTGTAGAGGACATATTTGTTAATACTGTTGAGATAAAGGCAAAAAACATATTCAGTCAGATACAACCACAATTACCTCATCAATACCCAAAAACATTGTTTTGTATATGAAGGACATGAGATATTTGCAGTTCATACATGTAACTGCTAGCACAAACGTATCGTAAGTAATGTTGAATGAAATGAATAAATCTGCGATTTCTCTTTTGAAGAGCTTGCACTACAAATGTAAGTATTAAGCACACATCTAAATGGTGTGTAACTCTCTGATGACTTTTTCTTTTGGTCATAACTCTTTTAAAAAAAAAAAAAAAAACAAAACAAAAAAAAAAAAAAACTTCTTACTTGTACTTTAGTGCTGAGGTAGGCAGATTGTCCAGTTTCTTGATGGCCGCCACGGCTGCATGGCTGCGCTCATGTGAACGCAAACCTTTCAGTGACTTGAATGTTCGCCCACACTGCTCACAAATGTGCTCGTCTTTTCTTGATTGCAGCTCTGGTTGCTCCGTATCACTGAATTTTGAAGGCAACAACCCAGGAGCTGGTGGCAGAGTGAAGGTCTCTGCTGGTGTCACATCCCACTGAGCCAGCTCTGTCACATTGTCTAGCATTAGCAGTTCATTTTGCTTACAGAGCTGAAAATTAAGCACAACAATGGTCAACAAACTTCAACTCAAAAAACAAGAGTGTAAATTACTAATTTAAGTACACAAAGCTAAAAAAAAATGGCCTACAATAAACAGTCCCTTCAGTAGTTGAATAAGCACCTCTCTAACAGTTGTAACAAAAGCTAACCTTCACCTTCATGAAAGATAAGTTTGTTGCAGGAATGTTAGATTGCACCAGTTTTAGCTCAGAGTACCTAATAAACCATCACCTTAGGGTCTATAGATAGTCAACTTACTTTGATGGGTTTGGCCTCTGGCGATGTAAAGACAAATGCTGCCTTTTTCTCTCCAGCCTTGAATCTTCTGTTCCATCTTGCTATATGGCGGTCCAAGTGACAAGACAGTTTTTTAACTCCATATATTTGTTTCTTGCAGTGTGCACATTTGTAAACTCCTGTGCTCCTCTTTGATGCTTTTGACACCACAGTAAAGTCCAGTTTGCATTCTGAGCGGTGAAAGGTTCCATAGTGAGCAATAAGTAGCTGAAGTGAGTTAAATAGTAAATTTGGGCAGTTCTTACATTTGACATCTGTATTTTCTTCAGATTCTGTGCTAGGTAGGTCGCTGGTCTTTCTGCGTTTACGTTTATAATACTTCTCCAACAACTTGCATGTGCTAAGTCCATCCAATTTGTGTGCGTTTTTGTAGTGACAATACAGGTATTTTCGACACAGTCCTGTATAGCTACACATGCAGCATTCATACCGTGCTTCCTTGTTTTGTGTTGACAGTGCAACTGACTGGCATGTCTCAGCAGTGCCCAACGGTTGACTGAGGTTTGTTTCTGAGGTGTTCACTCCAGTTTTGTTTTTTAAAGAGGCAGTCTGCAACTTTGAGCCCTGGAAGCTATAATCAGGCTTTGTTTTAATTTCATCTGAACAGTCAGAAACTGCAGGCCCATCCTCATCATGGTCCCTCTCACAGTGGCGTTTCAATTTTATAATGGATGCATAGATTTGTTGACATTTTTTACACATGTACCCTCTTTTATTAGAACCTTTTCCAACTGAACAATCGGCTATTTCATCTGTTTGAAGTTCATCCGCCCTGGCTACAAGGACTGGATGCTTCATTTGGCAGTGAGTTAGAGTTCCATGATAGCTAACATTTACATAGGGACAACTCGGACACTTGTAAACTAATATTCCATTTTTTTCTGTCATTTTGCTAGACCGACATGGCTCAGAAATGTTTTCTTGTTGCCGAGTTGAATGGCACTCCGAAGATGTTGGCCCCACCTTCTGAGGGATCTGCTCGTATACTGGTGCATAGTATTTTAGGAAGGCATCCTGTCCATGTTTTTTAGTATAATGGCTTCCAAGATGTTTTTTCCTATAAAATGTCCTTGAACACAGGGCACACTTGTATATATACTCACTAACATTTGAAACAGATGCATTCCTGTAGTGAATATGCAAGTGGCGGCTGAGAGCAATTTTCGTGCTACACCGATAATTGCATTGCTGGCACCTGATCACTGCATATATTTTCTTCCGTAAGAAGGAAGCCTTTGATACTGATCCCTGGGTGCTGTGGCATTTATACTGTTGTATTTTCCTCATAGCTGATGGCTTTGGAGCTGGTTTGAGTGTTTTTGGCACAGAGTCTGTCTTATGGTTCTTCTTGCGGTGCATGTTCAGCTTCTCCAGCGTTGCAAAGATTTGTGAGCAGGTTTTACATATGTACCCACTGAGTCTCACCGTGCCATCAGAACCTTTTTGTTTCACACAATCATCCAAACTATGTAAATGTGTTCCATCCACGTGAAGACTTTCTGCCCTGGACACAAAGGCAGGATGCTTCATCTGGCAGTGAGTGCGAATCCCTTGATAACTGGTATTGACATAGGCACAATATGGACACTGAAAGACATGCAGATGTTTTTGGATCTGTATTTGCTGCTCTTTCTGTGCATTCACATTTTCAGTTACAGCTTGTGGATGTTTCATCCCGCAGTGAGTGCTGAGTCCGTGCTGGTTATGAAAGTTTGCAGGACAGTAAGGGCACTTGAGCATGGTGGGAGATGTCGTTTCTTCATGAGATGCATCAGGTAACGTGTCATATTCAAGAGGCACTTGGTAACTATCAAATGATGCAGGTATTTCATTCTGATCTTCCCACTGGCTGTTAGCACTTAACTTTTTGCTCTTGATGACATCCAGAACCGAGCCATCTTCTTTCACAGACCAAGGATGAACAGCACGGTAGTGGCATGTGATATCTGACATCGAATTACCTTTAAATGGACATGCTTTGCATGAGTATACCCTACTTTCATTCTGCCCAGATCTTTGCGATGATAAGTTACCCTCACTGCCATTGCTGTCAGTATCATAGGTGTGCTGTACTTGAGGTTTCTTCTTTTTTGATGCGTCAGGACCAACATATAACTGAGTAGATATGTACTTGAGGCTTATTTTACGTCCTGGGTGTTGTTCCCTGTAATGCTCATAGAGTACTGCTGCATTTGTGTGTGAGAAAACACACCAGTCACAATGATATCCTGTTTGTAGAGCTCCCTGATTAAAACACCCTCTTAAAACTTCATTGACTGAGCGATTTGCTCTGTGGGCTTTCCACATGTGTCGTCTCAACAAGCAGACAAATCGAGTGGCATATGAGCATCTGTGACATTGAAGGGTTAGGGCTCTCAGTGAGGGTGACGCTGCAAAGCTTTTGTTAAAGTTTTTTACTTTTTCCTTTTTTCCAAGTGTTGCACAACTGACTTCTTGCTGTTTGGCTGTATTTAGATGCAATTTCTGTGTCTGTTCAAGAACCACAGAAGTATACAAATGGATTTGTTCCGACTTGACCTCATATCCACGGTGTCTTTTGAAGTAATGCTTCAGAACTGCATTCACAGAACTTTGCCTATAGTTGCAAAAGTGGCAGAAAAACATATTTTCATCACCTTCATTCAAAAACGGCAGAGGTAGATGAGTTGCAAAGGAAAATGCCTTGGTTTGAGTTTTTGATTTTTCAATTTCAGCATGAATTAAAGCTGTATGTTCAATAATACTTTCACGGCTGAAATTAATGTGATGGTGAATTTGAGTTTGATGGTTCACTATTCCTTTTATTGTTGGATTTCCAAAGTTACACTTTTGGCAGTAAAACAAGTTTTCTGCACATTCATAAGCATTAAATCTTGCCCCAGAAGCATGTGCTTCATCTTTTTCACGCTGAAGTTCATTTTTTCTCCATACCTCAACTTGGTTACTAGTTCTAGAAGCAGAAGACGTACTTTCTGAGGTCTCAGGGTCACCTTGACATTTTTGCAACTTGGCACTGTAGTGCACGATCTCTTGAATACCTACTGCTCCATTCAGAGAATGTTTTGCGTTATGATGACCAACAACGCTTCTGATGTTGCTATTTGAATAACTGCAAAACTGACAGTAAAACATTTTATTTGGTGAGCTGGATGATAACTTGTCCATTCCTGCCGACATTCTGCTGGTTGGTGACTTTTTTGTTTTGATTCTGTCCTCCGCAGATTCTGATTTCTTAATTATGGGAGACTCTGAATAAGTCTGAGAATCTTCTGTGTGCTTCGAACGCACAGGAGTCTTTTGCACTGACAGCTCAGGTGTATCTTCTGCTTTTTTAGAAGATTCTGATGTGTTTGCTTGAAGTGTATAGTCTTCAATTATTGTCTTAGGCTCTTGAGTCATTTCTGGCATCATCTGGGATATCAACAATTTGACATGATCAGACTTTTTGATTTTGTCTATTGTGACCGCTTGATCTGGGTGGCTTTTTTGATAGTGGACATGCATAACAACAAGTGACTTGTGGCTGAACCTACAATTGCTGCACTGATACAAAGCTACATCTGCACCTTTAGAGGTGGGGCATTGAGGTGCGACGTCCTTATGTGGAGTATGGAGTCTCTCAGGAGAAATCCCTTCCAAGTTTTCCGGGCTGGGTGTGTTTTCACATATATTCAGTAGAGATGATCCCTCTTTGCATCTGTTTGCTGAATATCTGCAGTAGAACAAGGAACTATCCACTTTATGTGTTGGGTGAATTTCCTTGTAATGATTCTTCAAAGTGTCCAATTCATCAGTGATAAATGGACACACAAAACATTTGAAAACCAAACAGAGTTCATGTGACTGTTTTGCAAATACATCTGGGGCCCCTGGATGATTTTCTTTATAGTGTATCTTGAGGTCAGCTACATGTAAAAACTCAACTGGACACTCCAGGCAACGAAAGGTAGCGCTCTGATCACTTGGATCCTGAATGTAGACAGTGTTATACTGAATATAAGGGTGGTGGTTCTGATAATGGGTAGACACGTGTGTGACAGTCACATCACTGTAGTCACAGTGCTTACAGAAATACACTGTTGGGATTTCTGTGTCCCCATGAACAAGATTAGCCTTACTTTCGTCTTCATCTTCACTAACCACAAAGGAAAACTCTTTGATGCTTGATGGTTGCTCTCCATTTGAGTCTGTTTTCTCTGGGAACTTTGTGTCTTCCTTGTCTGGTTTTGCTCTTTTGACAGGATAACTGATTGAGCTTTTGTTAATGGTTCTCTTGCCAGTGTTGTTAGGAACACACTGACCGAATTCTTCCTTTGAAATTAAAAGGTGGTCATTTAGTAAAAAACGGTCAGAAATTCTTCTGGAGATATCAGTCTTAGGATTTGCAGTGACTTTAAACACATCACCTCTTTGAGGGCTGGAACTTGAGGGAGATTCTGTCAAAGTGAGGGTTCCTTTGGTGTCATCAGATAATGTCCCTGGGTGGTCCCCGTTTGAGCCAGATGATGCTGGAAAGTACTGGGTGATGGTGCCTTGTGATGGCCTCTTATATGTTTTGAGATCATTTGCTGAGTTCAGTGTCCATTTAGTGTTTGTGGTAGACATAACCGGTCTCTGGGCTTTCTGAAATACTTAGATTTCCTTAACTGTTGACTGACTTTTTTCTGACACTGTTTCTCATGTTCATTTAAATGTCCCAAATACAAGCTTTAAAATCACAGTGCTGGCATAACAAATCCTGAACTGCGGTTTCTGTCAGTGACTTTCTCAGTTCCAGGGTGATTTAAACCAGCATCGGTTACAGCAGTATCTGCATCAAAGCAACACACTCTGTTGAGCTTTCTGAAGATGACCGCACAGTTACTACAGTGAAGACGTGATGGGGGATTCTTCAGTGACAACTTGCTTGTGCATGAGGTCAGACATAGGCGAGGTAACTGAATCTGAGGAGGTAAATAACAGGTAATTATGGATAATATCGCTGGATGCACTACACTGCAGTAACCCTGTTGGAACACTGACTGTGATAAATAAGCGCTTGTATCTTGCCTTCTTATGAAACCCTGGGCCTTACACACGAGAGCAGCTGAGACACAGAAGGACCGAAAACACACAATTATGCACTGCTCAGGGTACAAAATGCCCCGCTGTTGCTACTCCTATCACAGCACCACCGAGGGGTTTCTACAGCGATAAGCAAGGACAAGTGATCTGCCAGTGTTCTTAAGTATTAAAGGAGAATCGACACAACAGCGAAGCAATGACAGTAGAAAGAACATACACCATTAACGTTATTTAAGTTTCGGCTAGGTTAAGTGTTCAACAGGAAGGAGACGACCAATAAACTCTTTCGACAACACGCAAGTGTTCAACAGGAAGGAGACGACCAATAAACTCTTTCGACAACACAATCAAAAGCAAGCGTGGACAAATACAACTTATAAAATGTAACAAGCGCACTTGAAGTATATACTCACGTATGTACACAAGCACAGGATGAAGCTTATGATCAAATGTTTTGAGTTGCTTAATGTTAACAACCTGAAAAACCACACATTTCCGCCATTTTTCCCGCGAGTAAAACTCGCCTTGATTTTTTTTTTTTTTCTTCCTTTTCTTCTTCTTCTTCATCTTCTTCTTCTTCTTCTGATGTTTTGGCGGTTAGCAAACAGCTTTTAAGTGCCACCTGGTGGCCCGAAGTGTGATAATCATCGTTTTATTCACACAACAGTGACATTAAATATTGTTATTTAACATGATAATTATTATTATCATATTAATTATCTGACGCAGTCCAATAATAAGCAACAGGTTTCTGGGAGAAAGTACGATTTTCTTTCACAATACGAAAGTGTTGAATTTTATTACAACAGCCACGACCTGCATGCAACATGCGGGAGCAACTTGTGAAAATCCCCAAACTAATGATATCTAAGGTAAAGAACGGATTAAAGGGGAAATAATTGTTTAAACGCAAAATAACTGTCTAAAAGCAAAACATTTAGTTTGTTGTGTTATGTGCCTAATTCTAGTTGCTGGGTGTTTAGTGTCATCTGTATTTTGTAACTCGGTTCCAAGTAGTGTTTCCTCGTTAAGATTTGCCTAAAATGTGCTTTTTGGTTTGTAAGAAAAGTTTTATAGACTAATCGTTATGGTTAAATGAGGCTCATTGGATGTGCCAAACGTCTGCTCCAAACACCACAGCTTTGGTTTGATTTGAAGTGTCTTTAAAGTGCGAGGGATGTAGGACATATTGTACCTATGATGAGACTGGATATTATCAGGTGTATGAAACTCAGTCGTGACCAAATAGCTCAAATTATTATTTAAACCATTAGATTCATCATATGGAGTTATATCGTTTCTCTGTTTCCTACAGCTATTCTTACTAATGAAGCTGCTTTTATGGCTTAGATGTCGCTGTAATGCCAAATCGGTCTTTATCTGTTAATTTTTAAATTGTTCAAATCTGCATTGTAGTATTCAGAGAAAAACTGTTTGAAGTGTGTTTTATAAGCATCAACAATGGTCATGTGTTTTTGAGTACAACAAACTGATTTTAAATAGCCTTCATATGTGTTGTACCCTGCGACGGCTGTCATTGGTTCCGAGCACTGTCGTTATTTCCTCCGGAACAATATCGGGCGCACCATAACAGGATATAGCAGTTGTACCAAACCTGTGAGCTAATAGTTAACGTTACCTGTGTTACCAATTCTGTTTCAAAACTAAGATTTTCTCTACGGCAAAGTGCCGTGTAAGTTTGTGTTATTGTTATATCACAGCGTATTCTGCTCAAGCCTTTTTAGCTTTTATACAAATCAGTAGAACTTAAGCTGAGGTTAGCAGGAGAGCTTGTTCCTAGCTAACAATTCATTCAGAGTTACAGGTACATGACTGTAATAAAACTAACCCGCCTTCAGCAGAAACAGCTTGCTGTGGGTCTGTGTTGCAGCTGTGTGCATACAAACAGCTAACAGAGACACGGCACGTTAACATGAATTCCAATCATGTATCCAACTATTGTGTATTTTTGTGTGTGTTTAGGGGTGACGTTGTCCGAGTAAAAAAAAGCTTATGTCAGTCTGATCGCAGTGTCACCATGCTGACAGCCAAGCTGAGCAGCCAGCTACCTCTGAGCGCCCTGAGGAGGATTCACCGTGAAGCCTGCCATTCCTGCTTTCACCCCCTGCCAACCTGCTTCTTTCACAAGGAAGGAGGAAGGACTAGGCCTCATGTCCCCTCACAGACCAGAATGGTTGAAAGAATGTTTCATGCCCAAAGTGCAGTCAGACTACGTGAACCACAGCACTTTGGGAGAAGATCATTTAGTTTATCAGCTGCTACGATTGTGAACTCAGCACCAGCGCCTGTCCAGCCGTACCTCCGGTTGATGAGGCTTGACAAACCTATAGGTTTGTACATTCATTTTTAGTGATAATAAAAACATTCTTTTTTTGATGTGTAGCAATATATAATACATAAGGTGCAGCCTATGTACCAGTTTTGATCCGTGATTTCCATCTTTCGAAAAACTGTTGTCATTTGGAACATTATAGAATTAACTTTTTTTAGCCTAAGGCACAGTCTGAGTGATATTTTTACTCAGGTTTCAAAAGACTATGTATTTTTATGAGCTTTATAGATTCACATTATCACTTTATTTGTGGTCTTAGAAAGCTGATTCAAGTATCTATTATCTGATACCCTTTGAAATGTGCATTTTGAAAATAATCACTATTTGAGCTCTTAGTAATCAAATGATTAAAATCATTTTGTTCAAACTCTTGGCAGTGAGGTTCAGCGCAGCAGAGTTAAGTAATGTTAATGTTAGATGTAACTTTTATCTCTGTAGCAGGAAGTTAAACCTGCAGGTCTGTGCAACCTTAAACAACCTGAACACTCATTTCTACTTGTAAGATCCACTTGTTGTGGAGTAACACTGATGGTATATCCAAAGCTCAGACACGGTTTCATATAATGGTTAACGATTCTGCAGTACTTCTAATCTTTTCTTTAATTGATTTGCGTGAAATTGTGTTTTGGTGTTCTAGGGACATGGCTGCTGTACCTCCCATGTACATGGAGCATTGCTCTGGCTGCTGACCCTGGATGTCTCCCAGATCTGGGCATTCTCACTCTATTTGGTACAGGTGCTTTGCTGATGAGAGGAGCAGGTTGCACCATCAATGACATGTGGGACAAGGACTTTGACAAAAAGGTATGTCAAAGCAATACACTTTAACTTCAAAAACAGGTAATTTTGTAATAAAAATTGTTTGATCAAAGTTCCAACTATTGTGAAACTCATATCTTAGCTCTTTATTTATGCTTTACCATGTCAGCCCAATTTTTATCATCTACATATTTTTGTTGGCAATCTAAAATAGTATTGCTTGACATATTTTCTTTTGTAGAAATCTTTTCTTCTCTTACATATTGATTAAACTACACAAACTAAAGCCATCATTTCCAATAAAATGTTAATAGTATGTAGCTGTGCATTGTTTATACCTGCACCACCCACACTGTTACAGTGAGCAACTCACTATTCTATTACAGCAAAAGTTATACACCCAGTGTAATTTTTGCAAGTTTTTGTGCAGGTGTCCAGGACAGCCACTAGACCAATTGCCTCAGGGGAGATTTCTCGAGTCCAGGCACTTCTTTTCCTTGGAGGGCAGCTCTCTCTTGCACTTGGGGTCCTCTTGTGTCTTAACTATTACAGGTACCCAGTGATCTTGATGTTTACATTTGATCTGTAAAGTGATCGGTTATCAATAGAAATAGGGAAGATGGAACACTGTTTGACTTATAGTTTCCTGCTCCTCAAAGCATTATTTTGGGTGCTGCTTCATTATCTCTTGTCATCACCTATCCACTGATGAAGAGGATCACCTATTGGCCACAGTTAGTTTTGGGTATGTACTTCATACATGTATTCTCTGAACTTCTGCATCTACAGTTATCTACAGATACATCAGTAAAACTAATATTTGAGTTATGTTTCATGGTGTTCTTCTGTTTAGGTCTCACCTTTAACTGGGGAGCACTGCTCGGTTGGTCTGCTGTTAAGGGCTCCTGTGATTGGACCGTGTGCCTCCCGCTGTATGTCTCAGGAGTGATGTGGACATTGATATATGACACAATATATGCACATCAGGTGATGTAGGGGGCTCCACAAGTCTCACATTTCTAATTATGCTTACAGTAAGGCACATGGAAATTATCGGGAAGTGTGGACCTTAGTGAAATGCTTTTGCACATATGTTGTGCTGTAGATTTAGTAAAATGCAAATTAAAGACTGAAATCTAATTTTCAATAATATCCAGACGCCTAATAGAATACTTTGTTGAAACCTGTCTGAAGCGTCTGCAGCTTTGAGTCTTTTGGACAAGTCTCTACAAGGTTTGCACACCTGGATTAGCAGTTTATGCCACTCCACCTGGCAGGTCCTCTCAGGTGACATCAGATTTAATTGGAGTTTTTCTGCACAGTTGTCGCTGCAGCTACTCTAGCATTATTTTGCTTCAGGTCATTGATGTGCTGAAAGGTAAACTGACTCCGTAGTGTGCATTCTAGACTAGTGTTTTTTTGTTGTTGTTGTTGTTTTGTTTTTTAAAGGGCCTGTCATAATGTGGCTGCATTCATCCTACCCTCAGTTCTGTCCAGTTTCCCTCTCCCTGCAGCTGAGAAGCACTTGGTATTAACCAAGTGATGAGCAGGGCCTGGGGATCACCAGATATAGATCTTGGAGTTCAGCTCAAAGGCTGCAGGCTAAAACATGCCTGTGTACTCAAAGTAATTAGTACATATTAGGTGTATGACCTAGGGATTGTTATCTTCTGTTTTTACTACACTCACTGTCAGTCACTCTGCAGCACAACAAAAACATAATGCCTCACAATGTAAAGTAAAATAACACTGATTAAAACTGGTCTTCTCCCTCTGTTCTTACTTTAATGATCAGGACAAGGAGGACGATGTCAAGGTAGGAGTGAAATCTACTGCACTGAGATTCCAGGAGCAAACCAAACCTTGGTTGAGTGGCTTCACAGTAGCCATGATGTCAGGACTGGTTGTAGCTGGGGTCAACGCTGAGCAGACTCTACCTTACTATGCTGTACTATCCACAGTAGCCATTCACCTAACACATCAGGTAAGGAACATGGTGTTATACAGTGTAGTTACAGTTTAATTCTAAAGTGAATGGCAATGTAATGCGAAAATGTCTCTCTCTGTTTTGAAATCAAGAAAAAAAATCACAAAATTTGATTCTTAATTTTGTCACTTTTAGATTTATACTTTGGACATCAACAATCCAGAAGACTGCTGGAAGAAATTTATCTCCAACAGAAACCTTGGACTCTTGTTATTTTTAGGTGTTGTTGCTGGCAATTTGTGGAAAGAAGAAGAGAGACCTTGTTGCAAAACAGAAGAAGCTTCGAGATAAGTAAGATAATCAGTGCACAGCATATTTTATTAAATACATGGAATAACACATGCTACATTGCTGCGCAGTATCTTCTGAGATATTGAGTCTAAACAAAGCTCTATGTTTGACATTAACCTATACAATAAAGTAACTGGATGTTTTTTATTGCTCATAAAACCTTTGCAATTTGAAATCTGCAACATGTATTCTTAAAAATGCTTTAAGCCTCCAGTCATTGATTTATGGTCACTAGGGGGCAGTATGGTTCATTTACCAAATGTTGCATTATGTATTATACACTACATTTTGGTCCACCAACTATTGAGAAATATATCTGGGTCTTTAGTTCAACTTTATTTGTCACATAATGCAGGTTTAATTATCACATTATAAAACCATTTAAGGCAGAATTCCAGATAATGAATGGTATACAGATGTTTTTTGATACTTAGGGTAAGGGAGTGCATCCCTCTTAGTAAACTGTGTTGACTTTTAATAAGATAACAAGTAGAATTATATTACAGATTGGAAACAGACCTGTGTATGTCATTGTCAAAAGTCTCAAGCTAGATATATTTCTTAATTCGATGGCTATAACAACACAAGTAATATTCATTTGAGTGTTTATCCAGCATAAACAAGTATACAGCAGCTTTCTCCATGTTGAAGAAAGCTTTGGGTGCAAATACCTGTGCACATAATAGTCTGCTTTCACTGTTGCTGCCCAGGTCAAAAACCCCACAAAATGACCTATGTGTAAACCATGCCAGAACAGTGAAAAACCAAACGTCATGAACAACGGGAAGCGTCCGCACCTTATATAAACCAGTCTACGCAACCAAGAAGCTGTTGTAGCGTTCCATCGACGGGCAAACTCTGACATACGGATTGACATCTCAGTGGTCCACAAAACTCCATCGGATAGTCCATTCCAGTCTGAAGCATCTCCAGATGAATTTTCCCAAAATCCAAACCCAGCTGCATTATTGAGGCATTCACTGATCCTCCAGTGAGAGTAATATTGAAACCTCAAAATCAATGCAAGACTCCAGATCCACAGGAAACCACAGAGAATATTAGAGCAAGAGGAATCATAAATGTTATGTTTCATAAAAACCACAAAACCATACTTCAGGAACTCCAGCAATGACACCTGTATAAGCTTGAGGAATACCACACCCAGGGGACAGGGCGGAGGGTTGAGTTTGATTCCCTCCATCAGGGACATGAATCGCCTGTAGGAGCACAGAGGGCCACCAAGCAGTGTGGTAAAATTGAACATGTAGCTGATAACAGGGAGAAGCATTACATGTGCCTTTCTTTTGGATGAAGCATTAAATGTGAATATAACTTGTTTTTCCTGGAGGTCCATGGACACTGAAGTGATTCTTTGAGTGAGCAGCATCAAAGAGGACACTGCCCAAAACAATCTGAGAAGAAAAGAGGCATTACAGTGATTGTATCATATTATATCTATAGCTATAGAGGACTGCATGATTAAATAGCTATGTATTTTATGGTTTTACCTGGAGCATAGGACAGAATACTGTCAAATAAATTCATCCTTAATGGTGTATATAGTATTTGACAACAGTCTCCCATCAATGTCCATTTACTGACTTAGCTGGAGGTTTTGATCATATCACATATTGTATCTATAGTTAATTCTTTGAATCAGCAGTTGGTAATTTCTAACAAATGGCTACATGGACCGTAGGCCCGGAGTTGTTTAGTGTAATGGAAAGCTAAAACATCTTCAATACTGTGTTTACTTGCGAGGAAGCTCAATCTGAAACATGTGATGTGGGCAAAGCTTGGGCAAAGCTACTATGTACCCTGAGGGGAGTTTATCAGTTTTTCAGCAAAAACTACGTCTTAGTATTTACTTCGTAAACTCATCTGTAGCTTGCAGCCCTGAGGATATGACTCTTTAAAAGGTCACAAAATAATAAAAATGTAATTAAATATTTTAAAGCACCTGGGGACAGTAGTTGATAGCAAAATGAATAAATGTTCTAGTTCACTAGTGAGTGTTTATAGCAGCAGGTAATGCATGTGGAACAGACGAAAATAAACTACAGTGCTTATGGAAAAGGGCATGTAGTGCAACGATGTGGGTCACTGATGTGTTTTCAAGGTTCTTGTACAACAATGGAAATCTATGGCCGAGAGAATGTTGATGTTTTTGGTCTTTCCATTTGTTGTCAGTATTAAAAATAGACCAGGTATAATCACTAGACATATCCTGAAAACAATGATTATGTAGCCTGCTAATGATCTACTCATTATTAATGATATTGAATGCTCAAGGAAAGTAGGCAGGTTATATCATACAGATGAAATGGTTTTAGATCAGTACCTGATGCTGACAGGCTCATGCAGGCAGTATTCCCTGTACTGTATAACCAGGTGCCAGAAGGTTTGCCACAACATCTGGATACCAAATGCCCACGGGTGGATACGGCCAGGATCCACTAAGCACATGAGCAGAACAAAGGCGAAGGTGGAGGTGAACAGGAGCATGCTGTAGATGCCCATTGTGACAACTGCCAGGACACATCCTCCAACACAAACAAACAGGTACCTGTCAATAGAAATTCATGTTTACAACTGAAATATTAACAGTTCACTTAGAAAGTACTGTAAAGAAATGTAAAAATGTCTGCAGTACTCCTGCTACTGCCTTAATTTCCAGTTGGACTGATTATATGCAAGGAAACATTTATAAATCCAGCAAATACTATTAAAAGTTAAATCCAAATGAAATAATGGGTTCACTAAAATACTAGACCCATTTCGCCTTCGCCCCATCTTCCAGAGTAACAATAATAACACATATTACACAAATGAATTACATTGTTTTTAAAATGTAGTCTAGTATAAAATTAATTGGTCAGTTTGTAATTACATACCTGCCCATCAAAGACAGATATCCCTGTTTAGCAAGAAAATAAAACAAAAATCCAAATGGAAGTGAAAAACATTGGTGCATTAAAAACTGATGTTGTTCCCAGAGACAGTCGAACAAACCCATATCTGGATTTCAGGTTGAATTGCATAGACAAAAGTACAAAGACACTGATAGGAGACGTTTGGTGCTGACTCTATTATTAACCCAGTGAGATAGTTGCTTTACCTGGACAACTGTCTTTGACATTCCACCTGTGGCTTGCAGTAAAGTAGCTTATTTTGTTTGCTGTTATCACACAATACTGATAATGGTTATTCTCTATTGTTATCAGTGCTTTGTGTGTGCTCAGGGTTTTGGTTGTTTCAGCTGCTGTAGCAGAAAGAGCAGTTGGTTGCAATACAACATTCAGTGTAAACAAAACAAGAGACAATAAGTTTAAAGATAGAGGTTATACATCAACACCGTGGTTTGTGATAGTTGGTACTGTAACAATGTGCACTTTTTTTTTTTTTTTAAAGGGGCAGTTCAATGATATTAAAAATACACTACTCAAAAAAATAAGGGCCCATTTAAATTCACCTGTTGGATCTTGATAATTGAATTATTCAATCTTCACTAATGTACATTGAATCATTTTTTCAGAACAAAATGACATAATGGTGAATGGAAGCAATAATAATCAACCCATGGAGGGATGTGTTCAATATCGCACACTGTAAAACAAAGTGAAAAATTAAAGCCACCTGCTCATCCAAGTGTGCTAGTTTCATCACAGTAAATCATAATGTGACTTAAAAGTGTGTATGGCTCCATGTGCACTCCCAACAACATCTGGCGATGCTCCTGGTGAGTCAGCACATGGTGTCCTGAGCAATCTTATTCCAGACCTGGATCAGGGCATCAGTGAGCTCCTGGAAAGTGGGTGGTGGTACTTGAAGATGTTACAGACATCACAACGTTTACCACGGAATATCCAGACTCTCTCATGCCTGTCACATGTGCTCAGTAACAGGGCACCGCTGGCTGGCCTGCTAATTCTGGTGTTCTCTGGCGAATGCCAGTCGACCTGGGCTGTAAGGACAGCATACTCCTCCTGTTCTTTCTGTTCCTCCTTGCACAAAGGAGCAGATACCAGTCCTGCTGCTGGGTTGTTGCCTTTCTATTGTACTCCTTATGGAACAGTATTAATGTCATAAATACAAAATCGTTCAGTTGAAGACCTTTTCTGCCCCAAATTATAAGAACACTTAGCTTCTATAGCAGACTTCTAACCTACAAACAGATCTGCCACTGCTGGCAGACAGCTGGATTTATGCTGAATATTCTAATAGTGTCAAAGTCTAAACCATTATGACTCTGGTCTTATTCTAGTGATCATACAATGTTTATGTCTGAGAAGAACCATAAAAATGGGAAAACAGAAATACCATTTTACCAAAACCAGCTACTTTTGGCACAACAGAAGAGGCTCTTTGTGAAATCTTGCCCTCACCCAAGTTATCTATTGGTCTTTGATTCAGTAAACCAGCGTTGTATGAGGTCAGGAAATAGTTCTGGGAACTTTCCCAAAATGCTTAGGGACTATGTATTCATTATACAACTTTTTTTCAATATTAAACTGTCTTTAGCTGCTTATTGCTCCAGCTTTACCGATCATATTTGAACTGATGTAACCTTGAAAAAACATTTAAAATGTAGTTTATGGACATGTTTATACAAACCTATATTTCTGACAGTTCACATGAAATGGTGCTGTAGGGTAGAGCTAGAAATAGAAATGTTAAATGTGAACAGATTGGTAAGATGTTACTACGAAAGGACAACAAAACACCATTATACAACACACTATCACATTTTATGGCATTCATGTAGCACACACATCTGGTGCTTTTAATTTAACTTGAAAAAAACATGATGTGCTACATGTGTTTAATGTATTAGCTGTTACTCAATCCTGTTCTCCCAGTGCAAACTTGTTTTGGTCCTGTTCTGAAGTGTTTATTCCTGACTCATGATGGAAGGGGACTGCAACACAATAACTGCCAATTGCAAATCCTCACTGTGTTCTGACATTCAGAACAAATTGCCAAAGAGAGAAAAATATGATGACAAAATAACAGCCTTTCTTTTTTTTTAAATTGATGATAATTGGAGTCTGACAGACAGCACATTTGTGCCACTCAAACCATAAATACCTACTTATAATCAATTGCAGACTTTAATATGTATAACTACAAGGAGCAAACACCCTTTGATAGCAGCATGGGCCGAGTGACCTTTTGACCCCTTGTAGGGCCGCTGTTTGAAATGACCTTCCTCGTTGGTAAAAGGAACAAACAAATGCAAAACAACCAAAAAAGAGACTCAGAATGACCACACAGAAGTAGATCCAGCACATGGGCCTGTGTAGTCGGTTTGAGTCTTGAGGGTTGAGGGGCTCATGGCCTCATAATGATAATACTCGGACATGATCATCCGGCACACCTTGGCGTTGATTGAAGTCTGAACGCTCAATGTTCAACGTGGACTTTGAAATTGAGCCTTCTGCTGGAAAGCCTGCGGAGTGATAACTGTGTTTTTCTCTTTCTTGGCCAGTGGACCCCAGCACGTGTGAAAGTTTAGCGGCTGTTTGATCGGGGCTTGACACATGCGTCACACAGACTGACTTCTCTGATTGGTCCGCTCCGGTGCCACTGTGCAGTTGTATAAACTGCAGTTTTAAGGAGTTGGCTGACTCTCCTTTAAGGCTCGGCTCTCAGTCTGCTGAGAGGGAAACTGCTGAGCGACGGGAGGAAAACACTTCATCACTTTCTGCAGTCTTGTCCTCAAACTCGATTTAGAGATGCAGAGCTGCGCCAAGTCCTGGGGAATCTTCTTGGCCAAGTCGGTGAAGCCCAGCGCGCCGTGCAGGCACCTGAGCGACAAGAGCCGCGTGGTTTGGAAACTTCGATGCCGGATCCGAAACAGCGGGGCATCCCTACCCACAGCCGCCTGCGGTCTGCGGACATCTGCAGCCGCCTCCTCCAGGCAGATTGAAAGAATATTTCCCAGACATGATGATTTTTCAGAGAGACACATTGGCCCAGGTGAGAGGGAGAAGAGAGAAATGCTGGATGCTCTGGGATTCGAGGTAAGATTTACAGCTCATCTCGTGAAATGGGCGCAGAAATGCTTTCCTCTTTATTCAACATGAAAACATTTGTTTTGGGCAGTACACTGATATTATTTGGGCTTCACGCCTTCTTATTTAAGAAAATCTTTTCTTTCAGTCGATCGACCAGTTGATAGAAAACACAGTGCCAAGCTCCATCCGTATGCAGCGGAGTATGAGAATGGATGATCCATTGTGTAAGTTTGCTTTGAATACTATTGTGTTACATTTCCATCCCTGTGATGAAAGGCTCTATGGCCAGCCTCGATGCAGTTGTACCAAGCCCTACTTAAAATGGTAAAATAATGAAAATGCATTTAAAAACAGGGTCTTTGCCCCCTGATGTCCGGCTGTTTCGCATGGTGAGGTTTTCCCACATTAAACCGCCGTTAAATGAAGCCAAGTGAGTGGCTGAAATGTAGGTTGCACCTCCATTGTGTGCCCTGCGCCGCTCTCCCCTGTCAAGTCTTCCTTTGAACATATTTGGAGTTGTTTTCGCGAAACTCGGCGAGCGGCACCAATCTCCTGTTGGGAAGCCGATGCTCATAGGATGGCAACTGGAGTGTAAAGCTGAGCCTTGAGCTCCGATCCCAAGTCCAGTTCAATCTGGTTACAGCGTTCACATTACATCACAGCCGAGGGGGTTCCTAATAAGGTGACTTCTGTATGTTTAGCTTGAGAACTGGCCGGATGCTTTTTTGTTTTTCTGTATTTCAGCCCCAGTCACAAGGGTAATGTTTAACTGGTTTATTTAGACTCATTTCCTAGAAACAAAAATCCAAACTAGAAACAAAATAATCAGGCAGTTTTAACAAACAATGGAAAACATGATTACAATAAAGTAAATGGTTGTAATGGTTGATATAATCATTCTTTCAGTCAGCTCCTTGTAAGCCCCATTGACAAGTAAATGACTGACTCCGTGAGTCAATAGGTTTGATTGGAATGAGGATTATGTTAATTTGTTGAACTGGGGTTTTGTTATGTTACTGCTACTTTGAGTGTGCAGATATGCAAAGCTGAAACACAGTAGGGATGGGAGCCATGTTTGAAATTAGCATCTCAGTCTCTCTCACATCACAAATGTATGCAGTAATCTAACAGTCAGAACAAAACATTTGGTGTTTGCAATGAGATCTGTTCCACTGTGAGTTATAGCTATCTATCTGTATGTAACACAAATGTACACTGCCAACATTTATTCATTTTCTGTCACATTTGCCTGAAATCAGCAGTGAAAACACAGTATAATAAGAACTGAAATTATTTTTATCATTGGTTACCTTGCCCTAATTATGTCCCATGGGTGTGGGACATGGGGGGTTTTGTATAAACTGAAAGTATTCAATTTCCGCTAAGACAAAAAAAATAGCAAATTTCCCAACAATCATCAAAATAGTTGCTGATTAATTTTATGTTGATTGACTAATCAATGTTTCAGCTCTAAGTATGGATAACATAGCTGAGGAATTCTTAACTGAATTGACACCCAACCTGTATAGACTTCCATACTCAGTTTAATGTAAGGTGTGTATGCACAACTAGTAAGTGCTTATGTGACTGTTTTGCAGTCTTTAATAACTGTAACCATAAACTCAGGTCATGTGATATTAGAAGTTATTCACCTGAGGCAATCCACTTTAAAATCGTAAAGATCCTATAGAACATTTAGGAGTCATCATTGAGATAATTTACTAATCCTCAGGTACTGTAGCTTGGCCATGTCACTTAGTCAATCTGAATCACCCCTCCTGCTGCCCCCTCCTCCCCTCCTGACTGTCAGGTTTCATAATGCAATAAGCCATGCTGAAGGAACGAACTGGAAGCTTTGCTGGTTTCTGCTTGTTCAGCTTTTGGGGGGGCTTGGTTTTGCAAAGCCAGCGAGGGATTCTCTTCTCAACAATAGACCCCTCCTGGATCGTTCTGAATCAGGCTTTTTTGCTGCCCTGTAGAACTTGGGGACCATGGGAAAGCAGTAGTCTGTACTGACACAAACTCACACACAAAAAATACACACTAATGGTTCACCCTGAACCTGCTGATAATCCTTAATCACAGATTTTTTTTATTTTTTCTGTGCTGAATTTGGCTGATTCACTGCCTCCAAACACATTAGCAGAGCTGAATGTGCACTCTTCTGCCTTTCCTGTAAATATCCACTTGTATATATTCTCTCACCACTGATGACTAGAGGTGTCTTTTCTTTTCCGAAAACTGGAATAGGCAGGGCTCTCGGTTCAGACGGGTGGTATTGTCCATTCCTTGGAGTTGCTAGGCAGCCATGAAAGCTAGAGGAATCTCAAAGGCTGGTTGAGCACTGGCAGAGCTCCCTTACAGCAGTGGGGAATTAGGCTAAATAAACTGGCCATGGGGAAAGAAATCATATGGATCTAGCCTTTGTTTTGATAGGATGAAGGATCTTTAGTGTGCACTGTTGTTTCATCTTTAGTTTAACTCTTAGTCATCATTTTGCTTATGTTATTTTTGCACATTATTGCTGTTATATTGTATATAAAGCTGCCGCTAACAATCATTTTCACTTTCATTAATCACTTCATTAATTGTTTGGCTTATGACACATCAGAAATTCCAGTCACAGTATCCTGAGCACATAATGTTTGGTCATTAAAGTACCCAATTAACTATAATTTTAAACTGGGGAAAAGCTGTGAATTCTCACATTTGAGAGTAGGAATTGTTTGAAAAACAACTGAAAGGACCAAAATAAATGAACTGTATTTGAACTCCCTAGCACATCATATACTATGATCTTGATATAATCTGTGTCTCATGGGGAACACAATGCTGCTCATTAGATTTTTTTTTTTTTGTGATATCTTGTTTAATGTTGTTCATTTTATTATTTAGTGATAAAGATGTAAACTTAAAACATCAACTTTATGTTTACCCTGCTATTATAGAGTTAAGCAACACATAAAAATGTTATGGTATATGTAATTTGTGTTCTCCAGAAGTACTGCATCACATTTAAACAAAATTATAACTTGAATATTGCAATAAAGTATCCCTATTAACTGATTAGCAATGTTACCCAGAGTGAAACTGAAAATATATGTCAAGATGAGTTTCGGCAACAATATGTACGAAGCCCTGGGTTTCCATATTTTTATCAGTTTAAACATATCATGAACAAATTGATACAAGGCAAATATGCTACAGTCAAACAGGCATTTGAAATTTTCAAACCTTAAAATTAAGGGTATTGTTAGAGTATTAGTATGACTTAAGTTTATGCTACTACACTATGTTTAAACATCAATACCATCATCCTGTAATTGTCACTTATTGCACAGTGACACTGTTCTGCAAAAGTTGTAGTCTTCTGTTTTTATTTATTTGTTACAGGTGAGAATGAGGTACTGGATTCTCTGTATAAGATAGCCTCAAAGAACAAAGTATGGAGGTCCTACATTGGTATGGGCTACTACAACTGCTCAGTGCCGCCACCCATCCAGCGTAATCTCCTGGAGAATGCAGGCTGGTGAGTGTCCTCAGGCTATCTATCCTCAGGAGAAACCTTAGGGAAGTTTGAAAGAGCTGAATTTTTTTTTTTTTTCTCTCTGATGCCATCACATATATCCAGTTTGTTTATAAAGTTGGGTGGTTACTTATGTAAAGCCTAATTGCAGTGGTGCAAAGTACTCTGACATGGATAGGAAGCCTTATGACTTGAGTGCACTACAGGATTTTACTTATGATGATGTACTTCTCTCCTGTTTTCTGCTGAATACAAATTTCTTTCACCTGAATCCAGTCAGCCACAGTTGCCCATGTTGTCTTCCAAATCCTGGGTTTGGAGGACTCATACAATGCATTCCCCTGTTCCGCCTCAGCTCCTTGAATACCACCAACTTGTGCTATTGTCCTTGTGTTCAGACTTTCTCTGTTGGTTCATTGTGTGTATGCTTTGTTCTCAGGGTGACTCAGTACACGCCCTATCAGCCCGAGGTGTCTCAGGGTCGCCTGGAGTCACTCCTCAACTACCAGACCATGATCTGTGACATCACAGGCCTGCCTGTGGCCAATGCCTCCCTGCTGGATGAGGGAACAGCTGCTGCTGAAGCCATGCAGCTGTGCCACAGGTATTTACAAGTTCACATACTGAAGATCACACACAATTAGTGAAAATATTAATAACATGGAGAATGTTCTTCAATCTATATGATTGTTTGGTAATCATATGAATTCAGTGTAATTTACTGTATTTTCTGGACTATATCACACTTTTTTTTTTACTCCTCTGGCTTGTAGTGCAATTTATATAGCGAAGTTTTTTTTTTTTTTTTTTTTTCCCTATTCAACACAACCGTTTTTGCTGAAAGTGAGTTACAATCTGGTGCAAAAATACAGTAGTTACACTATGGGAACAAGGCATATCTAAAGCTCAGGGTCAAATGAAGCAGATGGATGCAAGGTCAATACATATGCATATGCAAATGTTGTCTTGACAAGTTATCAATAATGTCCAGGCCTTTATGGTCCTTTACATTTGACATAGCAACATATTTCTGATTCTATAAGTCAAGCAACTGAAGTGAGACTTGATTTAATTCCAGATGTAGTTTGTACACAGTGCTTTTAGTGTTTTTGGCCACAGTAGTGACTGACCTGTTATGTCGGTTTACTTCTCAGACAGAACAAAAGGAGGACTTTCTACATTGACCCACGTTGCCATCCTCAGACCATTGCTGTGGTGCAGACCAGAGCCAAGTATGTACACACACCATCAATGCATAAGGTCTCTGATCAAAATGAAGACGTAAGATACCAATAATGCCTTTTTTTAATGAAAGCACCTTCAAACTTTCATGCTCTGTTGCAGCTACATTGGAGTGAAAACATTGCTGAAACTGCCCCATGAGATGGACTTCAGTGGGAAGGATGTTAGTGGTGTGCTTTTCCAGTATCCAGACACTGATGGCAGGGTGGAAGACTTCACTGCTCTTGTGGACCATGCACACAAAGGAGGGGTGAGGGAAAGTGATGAGCAGGAGTAACTGTGTTACTAAGAATCTTGCTCAAAAACAATGTAATGTGAGCCTGCGAAAATCATGTTGGCTTACTTAACTTGTCAAGTCAGTTTTACTTATAATAGCCCAAAATTACATTTACACAATTTTATTGTGTGGAATATGTCATCAGAATATGATAGGTTTAGTAAATCTTTTCATGATTGGACATGTCTGGGAGTGGTGGTTGAATTCTAGCTGTGAAGAATTCATCCACTCCCAGACATGACCAACATTCATCTTGGATGCATCATTATGGGCGGTGGCTCAGGAGGTAGAGCAGGTTGGCCATGAACCAAAAGGTTGGTGGTTTGATCTCTGGCTTCACTAGTCCACATGTGTCTTTGGGCAAAACACTAAACCCCAAGTTGCCCCAGTGGCTGTTCCACAGGTTGAATGGGCAACACTTTGAATGCACTAGTGTAGAAAAGCACTAGACAAGTATAACACCATTTACCATAATAGCAGAAGACAACCGATTAGGCAGAAGAGTCTTTTGACGACCAGATACAATACAATGGTATACCTACTTTCTTTCCATTTGCAGGCCCTGGCATGCTGTGCCACAGATCTACTTGCTCTGTGTGTGCTGCGCCCTCCTGGAGAGTTTGGTGTTGATATTGTACTGGGTAGCTCTCAGAGATTTGGAGTTCCTCTCTGTTATGGTGGTCCTCATGCTGCCTTCTTCGCCGTTAGAGACAACCTGGTCCGGATGATGCCTGGAAGAATGGTTGGAGTTACAAGGTGAGATACAGCCTTCATTGGTCAGAATAATTGAATAGAATTTATTATCTGAAAGTAAAATTACAGTCTTTAGAAAAAAAAAAATATGTGTGTACACACACACACACATACATACATACATACATAAATGTATATTTTCTTTTCAGGGATGCAGCTGGTAAGGAAGTGTATCGGCTTGCTTTGCAGACCAGAGAGCAGCACATTCGCAGAGACAAAGCAACCAGCAACATCTGCACTGCGCAGGTATGATCAGATCATATTTTATACATTTGTGTCGTTTCCAATTGTAAATAAGCCAAGTGAAATCATTTGGAACCATTATGGGAGAATATGAGTATTAAATCTATTTGTAGATTTTTTTTTTTTTTTTTTTTAAATACTTGCAGTAATGTCTTTTGTATTTTAGTTAATTCAGTGATTTTTTTTTTTTTTTTTTTTTTTTTTTTTTTTTTTTGTTAAACCAGATAAATTTTTTCATCCATGTTCTTCAAACTGTGACTTCTAGGCTCTGCTGGCCAACATGGCTGCCATGTATGCATTATATCACGGTCCTCAGGGACTCAAACACATTGCTGAGAGGACACACAATGCTGCTCTGATCCTTGCAGAAGGTAAAACAATTGTTTTTACCTCTAAAATGTACACAATTCTTACAGTAACATTTTTTTTCATATCGCAAGTGTGAGACTTTGTGAACATCCTATTGATTTAGAATGCTAAACTCTGTATGATCTGATGAAAACTATGATTTTGACAGTGCTATTAATTTGTGGTGAAATGTATCATAATTTGAAGTTTGGTCTAAATCTGACATATTTTGAATCAATCAAATAAAGGATCCCCACACTTTGTTTCAGGTCTGAAGAGAGCAGGACACCGGCTGCACAGTGAGATGTTCTTCGACACATTAAAAATCAGCTGCAGTGTGGCAGCTAAAGACATCTTGGAGAGAGCCATGCAGAGGCAGATAAACCTGCGAGTCTACTCT
Organism: Mastacembelus armatus; assembly: GCF_900324485.2. Lineage (NCBI taxonomy): Eukaryota > Metazoa > Chordata > Actinopteri > Synbranchiformes > Mastacembelidae > Mastacembelus > Mastacembelus armatus. Next base: position 20,242,958 of record NC_046641.1, read on the forward strand.
GAGGGAGTGGTGAGGACTGATCAGGTTCTTCAATATACTGTACTGCCAGTTAAGCAACCTCATGACTTTTGCAGGTCACTTACAACTATTGTTTTGCTATTGTTACAGAGCCACAGGTAAATACCATAAACAATACAACAACAGTTGTTTCCAACCATCTAAAAGTTATTTTCCAAACTCTCCAAGAACTCTAACTGGATCTAATCTCATTTAATATTAAGAAATGTAGTAGGCAGAACACACTGCAGAAAAACAAGAGCAAGGAGACTTTGTTGTACCTGATGTTTTTCACTATCTTATAAAAAGTCAACTAGAATATACTCCTATGAAGCATCCCATATAGAGTTTTATTTTGTTTTACATTATTGTATGTTTTTGTTCCGTTTATAATTGTCTTCTGCTTGGGGAAAAAATACAAGTAACGGACATGCATTTAGGATTACAAACATCTTTATCTCTGCTTTTCTGCCAACAGTTGGGTGTCTCTCTAGATGAGACGGTAACTGAGAGGGACTTGGATGACCTGCTCTGGGTCTTTGGCTGTGAATCTTCTGCAGTACGTTGGTTGATATTCACTGATTCCCTATTTATCTGTTGACTGTCAGTCATTTTTATCTACAGCAGTGGCTTTAAAGTGAAAGGTCACCTGCTTTAAAATGAAACGCTAAATTTGCAGGAACTGATTGCTGAGAAGATGGGTGAACGAGTGAAGGGGATTATGAGTAGCCCTTTCAAAAGAACAAGCAAGTACCTCACACACCAGGTCTTTAACAGGTTGGTGCTCTCAGTTAAATTGCAACACTATAGCACACAGTGTAGCACTACACTAACAGCATATTGCAGAGATATTATGCTATTTTATGTCTTTATGACATGTTGGGCTGCACATATCAGGACTGACCTTTTTTTAACTGTCTGGTATTGTCTGGTATTGTCTTGTCCTAATTCTGTTTTATTATTTCCGTAATCACTATGTTACATAAGTTATGAAAATGTGTTTTTCAGACTTCTCTGTACTGTCCTGCAACACGTTACTTACACAAATCTTTGTTGCATAACGTGTGACGATGCATTTTAAAAACTATTTAAATTTTCCATCTAATAGTCATTTAATTAACCCCACGCTGCCCTTTAACTTTGTGTTTTAAGCATTGAAATATATTATTTTACACAACAGAAGTAGTTCCAGTGGCATCACATGACCCTCTATTGGCCACAGAGTGAAGCATATTATCTTTTAGTGCCATGAAGGGTTTCTAATGTCTAAGTCCTCAGTTTATTGTCAGACATTCAGTACTGAGCAAAAGGTCCAAGCACTAAAAGTGAAAGTGAGTTTTCTTTCAAAAATACTGCCATATTTATGCAAAGAACAGTGAACAGATAACATTACCCAAAACCTCTGCACCATACTTTATGTGAGGGAAAAGTGCTTTCTTCTAATGCCCCTTAGTAAGCAGGCTACTAATCTTAAATTTGCTTGATTTTGGCATCGGGGAATATTATAGCCTCCGTTAACTCTACTCCTGTCTTCTCAATTAATCTTCATCCCCAGTTATCACTCTGAAACCAACATTGTTCGCTACATGAAGCGTCTGGAGAACAAGGATATTTCCCTGGTGCATAGCATGATACCACTGGTTAGTGATACCCATTAAGTCAAAAGATATTTAGATTTGCAAAATATTTGAGGTTATGTGGTGGTTAAATATTGTTTTCCTTCTCAGGGATCCTGCACCATGAAGCTAAACAGTTCTTCAGAACTCATGGTGGGTAAATGAATAGATGTGACAAACACTTGGATGCGTAGGACAAATTACAGTTCCTCAAAACTAACGATAAGTAGTTTGGAAAGTTGGATTCTTTCTGGCTCACTTCTGTCCTCTTGTTTGTCAGCCCATCACCTGGAGGGAGTTTGCCAACATCCACCCCTTTGTTCCTCTGGATCAGGCTGAGGGCTACCAGAAACTTTTCAGGCAGCTGGAGAAGGACCTCTGTGAGGTGACGGGTTACGACAAGATCTCTTTCCAGCCAAACAGGTACCACCTACCTTAGCTGCAGTAAAGGCTGGCGAGTACTAGCATTTGGGTCTGCATGTAAATGCAGCCACACATTACATTGCGACATACTCACTATCACCTCAAGCTTTTAGACCCAGATGTCTAGCTCTAAAATATATTATGCTTAATTTAGTGAAAGTGACTACTATTGTCAAGTATGGTGACCTATACTCGATATTCCCCTCTGCATTTAACCCACCCAAAGTGCACAGCAGTGAACACACACCCGGAGCAGTGGGCAGCCATCGCTGCAGCGCCCGGGGAGCAGTTGGGGGTTCGGTGCCTGGCTCAAGGGTCTCACCTCAGTCGCAGTATTGAGGGTGGAGAGAGTGCGCCGACAATTCCTGCCGGTCCTGAGACTCGAACCCACAACTTCTGGGTTACAAGTCCGACTCTCTATCCAACTGCTAATTTTCCCTTTGCAACAATTCTTAAGAACATGGCATCTGCAGGTGTTGAACAGTCTCAAAAAGCATTTGGCTTCCTACAAACAAGCTCTGGAAGGTTTTAAAACATTTTAAGTTAATAAAAACAACGGTTTTCTCTTGTGGCTGCTGAGGATTTTGTTACAAAATATTTTAGTATCTGGTAGCAGGTGGTTGGGAGACACAGTTACTATAATATGTGGAATTATACAATGGGCTGTGGTACAAGAGGCTGTTTAAACTTTATTTTTAATCTGGCATTTCAGTCTGCACCATCAGACCTGTAGCAAACTCTTCTAGCTACAACAGCTAAGGAACTCACTGTCCCATAATAGATAGCCATCTATTTTAGCCAAAAATTAACTTGAGGTTGTGTTAATTATATTATCAGAAATTTTTAATACATACTACTGGGAAAATCAGATTTAATAATACTAGGTCATATTGTCCTTGCTGATTTTTTTTTTTTTTCTTTTTTCTATCACGTTTGTGCTGTGGACAGTATGATTGGGAAATGGGTAAAACATAGTGTTGGAAATGTGTTCTTTTGTGTCAATTTCAAATCCCTGAGGTTGTATGAAAGTAACATCATTAGATTATTTGGACAGTTCAGTGTTCAGGCTTCATACCTGGGTTTACTACAGTTAATCGGAGACTGAGGCTGAACGTAGAGCAGTTGAAACCATGACCTTGGGGCTTGGCTTCGGTCAGTATCCAGCAGTAGTTAATGCTGGAAACTATATGCTTCACATTTCAGACTTCATCTAATAAAGCACCTACATATCTGTGCTGTCTATCACCACTTATCAGCAGAAGTGGGTTGGCCTAGAGTTATCATGCAACTAGCTTTCCATGTCTATCTGTCTCTCCCCTATTGGTAATATAGACTGGTCTTTGAACTATGCTGATGTGAGGATGTATGTGTGTGTAGTACATGACCATGGTGTGTCTGCCTTGTCTTCCAGTGGTGCTCAAGGAGAATATGCTGGCCTGGCTGCCATAAAAGCCTACCTGAACTCAAAGGGAGAGAGCTCGAGGAGTGTAAGTGTGCCACTATAGACAGGAAAAAAACTTACTGGACTTTACAGTGAGGATAGGATTTAATAGCACGTTAGGCTTTTATCTGATGGAGTTTGACTAAGTTTCAGTTTCTAGCTTATCTCCACTGAAAACAATACAAAGGAGTATTAAGATCTAAGCCATGTTCACTTTAACAGTTTGGAGGAAAATAAACTGAACAGCTAATTTAGCTATTTCTTTGGGGGAAAATGCTAATTTGCTTTCTTACTGAGAAGATGGATATCACTGTTGACTGTGCATTAAATATGAAGCTAAACCCAGGAGCTGGGTTATCTAAGTTTAGCATAAAGACTAGCTACTCTGGCTCTGCAAAAATGTTTTCCTAGAACTTTGTAGCACATAAACCTGAAGCTCCTATATCCCAAGAGAAACAAAAATATGACACTAAAGCTGGTGCACAAACATAAGCCAAACAAATTTTTAGAAACTACCCGGCTTTGCAATAAGATTAAAATATTTACTAAAGCAATAATTTAATTTCTATTCTTAGACTTATGTTTTATTATTATGACTGCAACCGTCTGGGCTGGGCTGATATAAATCTAATTTATAACCAGCAGTTTCCACAGATACAGATTAATAAAAAGCGAGAGTAAATTAGCAACACGATATAAACCCTATTAGTCAGATTTATTGTCTACCACAGGTTCTTGACACCCACAGATAAATGTTTCATGTATTCTGGGTCAGGATTCCTTCAGTGTCCTGGCATACTGAACTTGAATAAAAGCCAAGATAAGACACTGTGAAGAGTTTAATTTTGCAGCTTCTTGATTGACCAATGTATTTCAGGTATGGGGGTGTGTCCTCTATATGAAGATACTGACAGTATTTAGCACCTTCATCACTTGGTTTTAGAGTATAACAAGATGCCTACTGGGTTAACTAGGGTTTTGTCTCATGTTTGTATTTCTCCTACTTGTGAACCAGATTATCAGACCAACCCCTTTTCCTCTTGCTAGATTTAGAATGTGATTGGTCTAAAACAACTTGACCATATAGCCAATCCCACCTGTCTGTCTCTGTGCGTGTGTGTGTAAGACTTACTGGCTGACTGCTGACTGATGCTCGCCCTGATGAAGGCCATCAGATAAAACACATTGTTCGAAGCATAAAGTGGCCTCAGACTGTAAGTGTTGCTGGAGTTTTGACAGCTTCAGACTAGTTTTCTCCATGCAGCTTGTCAACAGGTGAAGATAAGACACCCTGTCAGATTAAGGACTGGCTGACTCAGTAATTTGTAATTTGGCCTTTGTTTTTTAATAGCTCCCTTATAAGTATATCTTAGATAATGGCGTGACCAATTGAAACAGTCAAGGTCCAAACTTACAACAGTTTGTGCAAACAGAGGGGCAGAAAACACTGTGTTCCCACTATAGGCTACCTGCTTTCAAGATTCCATATTTGGACCTTTTAAAACTTGAACTGTGAGCCACTGAGGTGACAGGCTCAGCAGTGTCATTTGTCCATGTTACTCAACCTGCAGGGTTAAGTGTCCCAGTTTCTGTGTGACTAAGTTCCAAAATATCAGAAATGCCATCCTAATATGGGAATAAATCAATGAGTAACCTGCAGGCACGCAGCAGCTTTGTTAGATTCAAATCCTTTGGCTTTAATATATTAGCACCGTGTTCTAATGTGTGGCTGTTGCTGCAGGGTAACAACAACAGACTAAACAAATACTATGCTTTTACATACATTGAATAAAAGTATAATTCATATCCAGGTTACAAATATGGAGCTACATCTTCATACTCAATGTTATCTTTGTTTATTTTATATTATTATTTTATGTTTTATTTAGGCTACTGGTCCTATTACACTGATATTTTAACTTTTGTTTCAGGTCTGTATGATCCCTAAGTCAGCCCATGGCACCAACCCAGCAAGTGCTCAGATGGCTGGCATGAAGGTTCAGGTGGTGGAGGTGGACAAAGATGGAAACATTGACATGGCAAACCTTAAAGCTCTGGTGAGAGAACAGTTTGCTTTCCACTGGTCATGAACATCATGACATGAAGATCAATTTGATTTTTTTTTTGTTTTTTTTGGATTCTATTTCTTTCTTCAAAAACCTGCCCTCTTGTACAGGTGGACAAACACAAGGAGAGTCTGGCAGCCATGATGATCACCTACCCCTCCACGTTTGGCGTTTTTGAGGAGCACATCAGAGACGTATGTGATCTTATTCATGAGAATGGTGGCCAAGTTTACCTGGATGGTGCCAACATGAATGCTCAGGTGAGAGAATAATTAGCTTGTAAAATGTTATGTGAAAATTCCAAAATCTGCATGCTGCTGATGGAAAGTAAAATACAACTTGTGAGGCTAATAGAATAAAGGTTTGTCGATTTGTGCTTTTCTGTGGTAAATTTGTTGTAAACTTTTCCCCCTTTGACTTTTAAGATGAAAACCTCTTCCTTTTTTTTCTAATAGTAGCCAGTCACATGACTCTTGATTGATTGAGCAGATCAAATTAAGGAGGAATCTCTGATTACTTTAGATACTTGAATCATTGCTGTGTTTTTCAGGTGGGTCTTTGTCGTCCTGGAGATTATGGCTCTGATGTGTCTCATCTCAACCTGCATAAGACTTTCTGCATCCCTCATGGTGGAGGGGGCCCTGGCATGGGGCCAATTGGCGTGTAAGTCAGAATAAGAACTATTAAATATAAAACATTGGTTTTCACATATGTCACTGCACATTTGCATCAATGTCTTGCAAATCCAAGTTTTCTTTTGTGTGTGTGTGTGTGTGCGCGCACACTGCTCATAGAGAATGATTGACAGTATGTTTTAGGCCATTAAGTTTTCTCATGTCATCCATCTGCTCTTCATCAGGAAGGCCCACCTTGCCCCCTTCTTGCCAAGCCACCCAGTGGTTCTCATGCATTCAGTCAACACCAGCAGCTCACTGGGCACCATCAGCGCTGCCCCCTGGGGCTCTAGCGCCATCCTGCCAATCTCCTGGGCCTACATCAAGGTCAGCAGCGCAATGGTCTTTGAGTTCACAGCACTTAAATCAGCTGAGAAAATAAAAAAGGATTAATATGATGCTGCTCATGAAAAATTGGGACAAATAATGTTAACATCACTCCTGTCTTCTGTAATTAGATGATGGGATCCAAAGGACTGCTGCACGCTACACAAGTGGCCATCCTCAACGCCAACTACATGGCCAAGAGGCTGGAAGGTCACTATAAGATTCTCTACAGGGGGAGGAAAGGTACAGCTTTGAAAGTGGTTATTCTGTTGATGGATGTTTGCAATCAATTTTTAACCATTTTATGCTTCTTAGCTTTTTTTTAATTTAAAATACATATTGTGTTGGTCTGAACAGGTTTTGTAGCTCATGAGTTCATTCTGGATGTGAGGCCATTCAAGAAGACAGCTAATATTGAGGCTGTTGACGTGGCCAAGAGGCTGCAAGATTATGGTATGTAGAATTATACGTCTATATTAATCTTTAATTGTAATACAAAATGGACTGAGTGGGCACTTTTATCAAGTACACTAAAATATATGCAATTAGATACAGCAGCTTAATTATAAAGTCTAGGCTTGTGGCCACTAATATATTGTATGTATTCCTTGTTCTTGACATTGAATTTACACCATCATACCTTTTCTGGACCATTGCAACCAACAAAAATGAATTTAATTTCCCAGTTTTTGTACCATATTTCATAACAAATCCAAGTTTTTTTTTTTTCTGTTTTTTTTTTTTTTTTTTGTCCAGGTTTCCATGCCCCCACCATGTCCTGGCCTGTGGCTGGTACGCTGATGATCGAGCCCACAGAGTCAGAGGACAAGGCAGAGATGGACCGATTCTGCGACGCCTTGCTTGGCATCCGACAGGAGATTGCCGACATCGAGGAGGGAAGGATGGACTCCTGCATTAACCCACTCAAGGTAAGCTTTGGCTCAGTTTCTCAGTAAAAAAGATGCGCTACACTGGCTAATGTAAAGCTGTGACATGTACCTTCTGAAGTCCACATGTTTTTCTTTGATTGCAGATGGCCCCTCACTCATTAGCCTGCATCTCATCTTCCAACTGGGACAGACCTTATTCCAGGGAGCTTGCTGCTTTCCCCTTGGTGAGTGTCCTCATCTCTGGCTTTATTTCTAATTAAGGTCTGGTGTTATTCTATGAACAAATCATTATTATTAACAAATCTATTAACCATACTTATGTTACCATACTTATATCAGGCTTTGTGAACAAAGACACTACTACTAAGATCAATTCAATGTTGGTTTTGTTCTGTGTGTGGTGTTTGACACTAAGAAATACAGCCACATACTTTATGTACCACTCACATTGTACTTGACAGTTGACAAACTCAAGAAACGTTCAGCTTGTATTCAAGTGATTTTTGAAAACCAAAAGTCATGGCAAAGTTAGATGATCATGAACCATTTTGTAAAAGGTCAAAGCTGTATTATGTGGGTAGGCTGGATTTGATTTTTGGTTTTCCAAGAAGCTGGTTTCCTAGTTAATGAAGGAGAACATTGAACATTTGAATAAATCCTGGAACAGGTTTATCTTTCATTAAGTCACTGGGGCTCCAGGTTTAACCCAGAAAACCAGCTTCTTAGAACTGACTCTGGTCCCACTCAGACTAAATGTTGTGGTCACCTTGTCTTTTCAGTGTTTTGTCATGTGATCACATCAAAACCCACTAAAATTGACAAGGCTGAACATTTTTAACAATGAACATTGTAAACATTTGTAAACAGTTTAACAATGATGAAAAGGATTCAAAAATAAAATTGTTGGTTGTGCCTGTAGATAAAGCCAAACCAGAAAATCAATTAGAATGAATGAACAAAGGAATGATTTGCATTTGATTAATGAGTTCCTATGACTACTTTGTTTTTACTATCATTACTCCCATTTTCTCTGCAGCCCTTCATAAGGCCTGAGACTAAATTCTGGCCAAGCATCTCCAGGATTGACGACATTTATGGCGACCAGCATCTCATGTGCACCTGCCCGCCCATGGAGGTCTATGAGTCAAGATATGAGGAGAAGAGAGCATCTTCATAGGTGCCCTCTGTGGTCCAGTCCCAATATCTGTAAAACCTCAGACTTAACAGCTTTGTGCTCAGTGTTAATGTGAGAGCAGGAGCATGCTTTCTCGCTTACTCACAGAATAATAGTCTCGAATTAGCGAATAAGATAATACATCAATACTGTTAGGTTCTACAAACAGTCTGCTGTTTCTTTATTCCAGTTCTGCCAAAGTTTAAGATTTGAGATGCTTTCTCTGATTTTTAATTTTATGTTTAACGTCACAGCTTTTAAAAGTTATTTTCAGCAGTTAGTCAAACTCTGAGGTGGACATTGGGACTGGACTTTTTCTGATCAAACCCACTTTACTGGGGTCAGGAGTTTTTCCCCCTACTTGAACTTTGATGGACTAAAGCTGCAACTTTAGCTTCTCCAAGTCTACAAAGTAAGTGCACCCTTTAAAATATTGTATGATGAGCTGAGTGCAATTAATCTCGACTCCCAACATCTATAAAATGCACTGGGTGCCTCTGTTCTGTTGTGTAAAATAGCTACCTTCACTTTCCCACTTTTTTTCAAACATATGACAATATATAGGAGTTAGTTTTCTTGTAACTTTTATTGTTGCATTGCATCTATTGTATGAAATGTTTTACTATGTCATGACATCTGTAGACTACATGAAAGATAGTCTCTTAAGTTTAAGTATTTTCTAATCTAAACTGTTTTGTCTGTGGAAAAATGTATTAAACATTTGTTTACAGTTTGCACGTTCTGTGTGTGAAAGAACGCAAGATGCACTATGGGGACCTGCATGTTCTCACTCAAGTAAACACTGCCACCCAGTGGTGACTGAACATCACCCAATCACTAATACAGGACAAAAATAGATTATTCATCCATGTTTCCCTAATTGTACCGTCTTAACCACGTCTTTTATTTCAAATCTAAATTTGGCTTTTTCTTATTTCTATTACTGACCAAATTCTCAATGATTTAACTATTTTAGTCCATTCTAAAGTTAAAGTCCTTCACTGTCACATTTTTCTTTGGTAGGATTTGGAGCATCTAATATGATAGTGAACTGATTAAACTAACTTTTGGACTGTTGAGCAAAAGCAGTTGTCACTATTTCATTACATACATAAATTAAAAGGTTGGTCGCTGCCCTCTTGATTGCACAAAGTACAGCCAAATTATTTACATCAACTATTCATTTGCTCCAGTAATTTAATTTGCCATTAAAAAAAAGTTTGCAAAAATGCCCATGGTTTCTGAGGGTCTAAGCTGACATTTAAATTACTTGTCTGACCAACAGTTAAAACACTAAGACTCCAAAGATGTTCAGATTTCAGAATCTTAAACCAGCATGTTCTTGGCATTTCTGCCAGGATTTCTGCCAAAACACAGGCTCAAAGTGTTTTTTTAAAGCAGATTTGCAAAGTATTTTCTTCTGCTCAACTGTCTCAACTCTAACACAAAGTCTCTGAAACGAGCTGAAATGGAGTTGAGAATTAGATTACATAACTGTACTTTAACCTTTGATATGTGCTGTACAAATTGCTCAGAGTTGAAAAATATGTGTAAAGTGACATTATAGTAACAACGAAAGGTACTTGTTTAAAGGTCATTAAGAAAATTACTTTAAGTGCAAAAAAACACATTCAAACCTCCTTTCCTCCTTTTTAGTCTGTTGTACAGGAAAAACTGATTTAACAAGATTTAATAAAGTCATAAAAGCTACATCATACCATATCAAACAAATTAAAATTACCCTGAATTATGTACAGCTCTACTGCAGAGTTTAGGTCCTAGAGTATAATACTGTGGTATCCTACACACGCCTACACACACACACACACACACCATCTTTTTCAGAAATATTGTCCTTTTCCATTTTGAAGGAGCCGCATGTCCTGAGATCTTATAAAAAGGTCAGTATGGGCTCTGTTACAAGGACAAAAAGATTAATATACCCAAACAATTCATTCAGTATTTACCAGTAGTAATTATTTCTGATAAGTGCATACATACTCCATCTGAAGTGATTAAGGACAAGTGTGGTTACGTTTTGTAATTTTCTACTCAACAAATCCCACAGGAAGATCAAAACCAGCAAATATGGATAAGTCTAACAAGCATTACATCATATTTGTGAACCAACCAACTGGCTAAGAGCTGAGTACCTCTCACACATGGACTAACGTTGGTTTTAATCTTCATGGGATTTGTTGACAAAACACTAAATTGTCAATCCCATCCTTTAAATGTTTGTCAGAGGTGTCAGCTCAGTTTGTTTGCTGTTTAAACAGCAAACAGATATTTCTCGAGCCTGGTCGGCCTGGCTGTTACTTTATTTGTTCAGAAGTTGCTGCTGCCATCTTGGGGAAGAGTTTGGAGTTTGATTAGTCAACAGCTTGAAACTAGTAAATTTGTTAAAGCTTTAAAAAGGAATATACTCCACCAGTCAAAATTTGAGTGGGGACATGTGTCCAAACATTTGACTGATACTGTACATGGAGATATATTTTACAAAATGGACTAACAACTTAAATGAACGCACACCAGTGTTTTTTGTACTGGTTGCCAATTAAAACAAAGCATATCTAAAAGGTGTTTTAACACCTGCAGCCATTGCTGTGTTTAATCAAGCAGCAGCTAGGATGAGATCAAACACACGGAGTCAACAAACACCCTTTCTGACACCATTCAGGTAAAACACATTATGCATCAGTGTCTCACTTAACTTTGCCAGCTTCTCGGCCCTCCTGCTGACTAATCGCCTGAACTACACACGGCGCCTCGGCCCGTCTACGCTGAACACGACGGTCAGCCAGGACGACAAACACCGCTGATGAAATGAGGCACAATCCTGAGAGATAGAAGGCAGAGCTGTAGTCTTTTGTCTCATCCACCAGCCACCCTGAAATGCAAGAGCACAAAGGAAAGATCACACTGTCGGCCAAGGCTGATAAATTAACACTCAAGCTGTCAGTGTTACTTGAATTTATAGATTAGCAGAGTAACCTGGAGCACAACAAACAGGATCATCAGAATTACCTGACCTGAGTAACAGGAGCCATGTGATTTATGAGAAACTACTTGTCTGTAATATTGAGATATCCAAATATATTTAGAGATCAAAAAGTCACTAAACAATCTATACTTTAGACCAAAAACAAGAGTCCCCAGTCATACTAGCTTTTAGATAAACGCTGATATCAGCAAGGTCAGGCTCAATACGTGGCAGCAAGCACAGCATTTCATGAGGTGCCACAGCAGATGTCATAGCACATAGAAAAATATAGTTTGATCCTGATCCTTGTCTTATTTAGAGCATCAAACTAACCCCCCATTGCTACACACTGTTACTACTGCGCCACCTACTGGTCAAGAAATCGTACATTTCCTCCAGTCTATTTCTGAATTAGCATTTTCAGTGTTATGTTTCAAATAGACATGTCACTAAAAACAAAGCACAGAAAACGTTGCAGCTGGTGTAGGTTAGTATGCCATGAGTGCCACATTAACAGCAAAAGGAAAACCATCGGGGAGGCGTGGAAATAGGCTACGTAAAACAGTTATATCAAGATTATATCGTGAGCCTATAAAGTGCCTTTGCATTTTTGATTTTCTTTAAAAAGAGGACAATAACAGTGAGGCTGCTTGCGCAACATGGGCTGTCAATAAAAATGCCAGTGGCATCGCCAGGTGCCGCTAACACTGTGCAGACTAAATGTGCCAAAATGCCGTGACACCTCTGCAAATCCCGTGGCCACTACTGTGCCGCTGCCACAAATTGAACGAACTGTCGACACTACTCCAACATCCTGTTTAGCAGTTGGATCTTAGTGTGTTACGCTAAAAGCACATCACTGTAGTTTTGTAGGTAACCACATCCTCAGGAGAATATGTCTGCAAAGCTGTCACGGCTCAAAGCAGTGACCATCCACAGAACCGCAGTGCTGCATGGGAAAAAAGACATGGCTGCATGCAAACACATAGGGCTGCAACGAATCCTCGAGGAAACGATGGGTTTTATTACAAAAATTACTATCGCTGTTGCGGCGCGTTTGCCCTTGCCAGCCACCGTAGATCACACGGACCGTAATCACTGTCGTACAGCGCATTTCAAATCAAAGTTGGCGCTATGGCAGAGAGCGAAACCGTCCGTAAAAGGCAAAACATGTCCAAAGTTTAGGATCATTTCAAACTTTAAAAAAAGATAACAAGATGCAGTGCGTGTATTGTAAAGTAGAACTGGCGAACCACAACAGTATTTCGTCAATGCTTCAACATCTGAACAGAAAGCATCCAGTTGTGAACCAGACCGGTGTTCTATCGACTCAGCCAAGGTAACCTGTCGTTTATGTAATGAATTACACAATAGTACTATTGTTTACAAATACAAAACTGTTTTAACATATTACTCGAGTAATCTCTGGAATATTCGGTTGAATACTCGACTCCAAAAACAATCGACAGCTGCAAACCTACAACCATTTCAGGAGTGTTTTCCGTTTAAGTTGACACTTCCGGCACACTTTGACGGTTCAATCACAGTTCACAGTGAAAAAGCCTGCCCTGTTTCTCTATACCAGCAAATCCTGGTTCTGTTACATTCCCCTCTACACCTGTGTGTTACAGACTAGAACCCCAGAACCTTTTCAATTCATATTGCACAAATAAAATATTACTGCACATAAATCATTCTCATTTTGTATCAGCACCTAAATTCAGCTATTATTTGAACTTTTCAAATAATTATATTCTTAGTCCCAAAACAAACAAAAGCATCAGCTCACCTGCAGCAGGTGGACCGATGAAACCACCGATGCTCCTGAAAAGCATGAAAAGGCCCAGCCCACTGTCAAACCCCTCCAGAGAGACAATGTCCACGATGGTGGTGACGTGAATAGCCACCACACAGCCAAACAGGAAGCCGTAGAGAGAGGCGAACAACAGGATGACACAGTAGTTGTGGCTGATGGGCAGCAGCAGGAGCACCACCCCGAGCAGAGTGACAACCATGGTGAGCAGCTGCAGGTTCCTCAACAGCCTCATGTTGGCTATCCACCCACAGATCAGCCTTCCAGCCAGGTCTGCTAACGCCAGCACAGAGAGGATAAAGGCTGGCCAGTATCTGTCCATCCCCAAACTGTTGGCAAAGGGCACTAGAAAGAGAGGTGGGATAAAAAACCCAGCCGCAGCAAAGATGGCAAACAGGATGTAGAGGGAAAGTTCAGGTTTTCTCAGCAGGGAGCACTGGAAGATAGCCTTCTTCTTTGGTGGGAGCATAGTAGCATCTCCCTCTAGACTATCTTTGGTTTCTTGGACAGAACTTTGGTTCATTTCCAGGGGTCTCATGAGAGCGCCACAGACACACAGATTGAGTTGCATGCCTCCAATGATGAGCAATGCACCCTGCCAGCTGTACATCTCAATCAGCCACTGGAAGAAGGGGCCAAACATGATGGCAAAGACACACTCCCCTGAGCTGGCAATGGCGTAGGCGATGGGACGCCAGTGTACGAAGTAGTGGCTCACCATGCTGTTGGCAGGGATCCATGAAAAGGCAATGCCTGTTCCTGGAAAAAGAGGATTAAAACCTCTGACCATGTTAATGCCAAGAAAAATCTTATTTGTAATATATGTCAGTAAATTGAAACTAAAATGAAATCTATACGTAAATGAAGCAGGAAGAGAATAAAGAGTTCTGAGTGCACTACCTTGCAGGATGCCCATAGTGACATAGAGCCAGGGCAGACTGAGGTCCAGAGATGCCAGCAGCATCCCAGAGGCACTCAGCAGGCCTCCAACTGTGATGACCACTCTCTGAGAAAACTGTAGGGTCAGCGCACTGGCGACTGGAGCTGAGAAAAAAATGGAAACATAAAATGAAAACATCTCAAATTTATAACAAAATCTTCAGGCTGAAAAGCACATTTTTACCTCCAAGGTGAAACGTGGCGATCGTGGTGGCGGTGATCCAGGAGGTGGTGCTGGTCAGGATTCTGTAGTGACTCTGGATGTCCACAAAGAAGAGACCAAAATTCTTGAGGACAGCAGCAGTGAGGCCCATGACGAAAAAGGCCGACATCACCACCACCCAGCCGTAACCCCCATCAGGAGGCCTGGCCCTCCTGGACGTCATCTTCTCCAACTACTCTGCTGGAAGGTTGTCATGCAATACACGGACAGCCCTCACAGGTAGACAGGAATCATGGAAATGAGGACGCAAAACACATGCACTGCACAGATATGAAGGAACATATATGCTGCACTGATGAAAGCTGTGTACTCTCAGGTGTTTTCAGCTATGGGCCTGCTAGCACCTGTTAACATTTAGCTAATCACCAATTAAATTACCTCCCCTGCAACAAAAGTACAACATTGCTGTTTTACAAAATGTCTTGTTTGCACAATGTGGTGTACGTTGTGAATATATTTCTGCGCTTATTCTTTTGTCCTTTGTACAAACTAAGATAAATGCAGGAGTTTTACGTGTATTTTTTTATTTGAGTAAAGGATCTTTGTACTTTCTCCACTGCACTGTGTATTTTTAAACAGGTTTCTTCGAACAAAACAGCTAATACAAACCTCTAGCACCAAGCATGAAACCAAACAGTCAAGCTCACCTTCTCTTCTACTGTTCTACTAGTTACCTGCGTCCTTGACATGTCGGTCTCTGCTACAAGCATTTTTTTTTTTTGTAGTGCGGTGAAGCCTTCAGAACCACCTGCTATGAAATTGCAGTGTGCTCTTATTCGGAACCTTAAGGTAAGCGCATAAAACAGCAGAAACCCGCCACTGGAGCTCGGAGCTTTGCAATAATATTTCACTGTGCGTCACATTTGTCTTAACAAGCGTCCCAGCACACAACCGTTAAGGCTGTTTGACGGAGTGAACCGATGCTGGGACCAGTGAGCCCGATGTCCACCGGTCAAACGTCCTCAGCTTTGATACAGCTGAGCCCGAGAAAGACGCAACATCCGGATTTCAGAATAAAGTGTCGTAATTAATGAGAATCTACATAAAAGACTGGGGAACTCATGGCTAAATTTTGTGTTTATTTTTGAAGCGAAAAGAATTTTAAAAACCAAACAAACAAAATGATAATGTTTCAACAGCCTTCTCTTTGTAAAACACATAACTCAACTCCTTATGCTGTCACTGACAACCATGGGCTCCTCTATGCAACTGACTGGGGCTCTGAAAAGATAAAGTGATGTCTAAAGCGCTTCTGCCTTGTCTGCGCAAAGTAACTCGAATTACGAACACATGGAAGTCGAGGAAGGCTCAGAAAGACCAATAAAACTTATTTCCAGTTGGAAAAGGACTGCTTGGATGGGTTGTGGCAGCCAGTGACACGGCAAACATTGCATGGAAAGCAGGAAGCATGCATTTAATTAAACAACTTGGATGCAGTTGTCATCAAATCAAGAATCAAGAAAGTGAAGCTGATAAGAGGGACAGGGATCCAAAACCAGACCTCAAAATTTAACATGAACTACTAGTTTTAACATAACATTTAAGTCCATATACAGTAAGTCTATATATTTGGATAAATAAAGCTTTTCATTCAAGGAGAGAGTGAATTAGCAATTTTGTAGAAAATTAAAGGCAAAGTTCCTTTGTAAGAGATCTGACTGACCTTTCAAATGCCTATTTATAACTGGATTATTTGTGGCCTGAGGCTACGAAGCTATGGAACACCACTACAACCAGGAATGAAACTGCTGAATACTAACAGTAAGTCCAATTAGAAGTAACACTTCTAATCAAAAATGATCTAATAATTTTGGGGGGAAAATGCACTTACGATTTTGTTTCAGTAATAAGTAAAAAATACTGTTATTTTGATTTAGAATTTTTTCATGTTTTTAAACATTGCACTTAGATTACTTTCTACTGCTGCTGTTTTATTAATTAATAATCACTGGTCACTGTCACTGCACCTATATAATGTAGCCTAGTTATAAATATATTGTTAAATATAAAGAGTATCAGTGCCAATAAGGGTTTAATCTTAAAATGTTTTCTGCAGTTTGAACCACGTGTGGATCACCTTAAAGAAAACAAGCACTTGTGAAAATACTTTGAAAATTACCCAAAGACTCTTTAGGTGGACTTCAGCCTTAGTTTACTCAGCAACACTGACTGAAGACAATGACAGGTTCAGACATTTAAGCAGAGGGGATATAAAACAATGTGTCATCAACCTGAAGCTGGTGGGTTCAATCAACTTATTTAGTAAAATGATAAATTTTGAAAATTTGGATCCTTTCACAAGGGTATAGGTACACTGGCAGTCAATTTAATGGTATTAGTATTATCATTAATACTAATACCATCATTAAGTATTAGTATGTGTCATCTATTCTCTTAGTTCAAAGGTCAGTGTTGAGTATACATTTCGTATTTAGGAACAGGAACACTAAAGGTTTTCCTTCACATATTGTGTTTTCACATTAATGCCACAGCAAACCACATGAATTTGCTCTTCCATTATTCTGTCCTTTAATTTTCACACCATCTCAATAAAAAACATACACAATTTTTCACTTTTGTATACACTTCATTTATACTGACATCTTGCTGGCAGTTCTAATATAGTCTTTACCATATTTTCATTTTATAAAATTATAAAATTTTTCTTTAGATATGTACACAAATATACTGTAGATATATACACATACACAGAAAACAGTTTAGTCCATTTGAAGGAGAAAAGGGGGCAGTGAGAGCTAGACCTGCTAGCTGATTGTATGGACACAACACACACTGGTCGCTCACACACAGACACAGACATACACGTTTACACACAAACAAAGAGAACTTGTTTGACACAAGCACCTCTAGCTTTAAGCCTGGTAAATGTCTACTCACAGTCTGTATGAATTCATAAACTCTTATTTTTTTTAAACTTCATCCAGTTGTTTGACCAAACATGCTCTTTTTCAGCAACATCACCTTCAACAGTTCAATGCAGCCAAACCACCATTTTCTTCTGCTGGCCACTAAGTTGCTCCATTACAGAAAATGGCAGCTGAGTGCCTTTTTTTTTTTTTAAAGGCACCTTGGCAGTAGTCTCTGAGCTGGTCCTAGTTTCAAACCACCACTCTTTCAGTCACAAACTGCTGTGCAACACACTTGCACTCAGCAGGTGCAGGACCTTGTTTTGGCCTTTTGTCTCTTTGCAACACACAATATTGAGAACTTCCTGGTTAAAGAG
This sequence comes from Mastacembelus armatus, assembly GCF_900324485.2. Taxonomy (NCBI): domain Eukaryota; kingdom Metazoa; phylum Chordata; class Actinopteri; order Synbranchiformes; family Mastacembelidae; genus Mastacembelus; species Mastacembelus armatus. The sequence goes on from NC_046641.1 coordinate 20,260,768, forward strand.
AAGCAGGGCACTTTAGGCAAACTTAAAACTCCTTACTGTCCCTGAACAGGTCGATGCGCAGGGCAAGCTCCTTGAAAGAAGGACGCAAGCTGGGGTCAATGTCCCAGCACTCCTCCATGATCTCGTGTATCTACATGAAACAGCAGTGAGAGGAATACTAGTTTTCAGCAAGAAGCCAAAACCACCACATAATCAAACAACACAGTAGTTGAGTAGACTTTATAACAACATGCAGGACAGATTCACAGCCACATCTCAGAGTGCAGAAGGTGAATTCCTCAGATGAAATAATACATTTTTAATTTCTGGCATTCCAGATTAAACTTTGTAAACTGATTAATTGATTATCAGACTTAACTAATTTTCTGGCAATGGAGTTTTCAGTTAATAGATTATTCAGCTCTACAGTCGACTTAATAAAAACATGTTTGCAGCATGTTCCTACCTCTGTGGGACAGCCCAGAGGCTGAGGCAGCCTGCTGCCGGATTTAAGGAGCTCAATGAGATGATAGACAATCAGCTGTCCCTGCTTGTCATTCCCCATCATAGACATAAAAACCTGAGGAGAAGAATAATGAGAGCTGAGACAAAGATTAAAAAATATATTTGATTTGGAGAAAACAAGAAGATGTGGATAGATATCAGAAAAAAAAAATAAAAAATCACCTGTCTGCTGTCAGGATTTAAATATCTGGGTTTTATTTCTATTTAGTTGAATGAGAGGGTTTTGCTAAATTACATACAGCATTCCAGACAAAATCTTTGAATGTTTTTAAAGAATTAAACAGAGATGTTACATCAATGTCTCTGTCCCTAAAGTAAATTACAGGAAACCCCAGTCAACGTTCCTAGTTTCACCTGCGTTCTATTAAGACTTTTGTTTTAGTGTGTAAATACGTCCCAGTTTACTCGCTGCAGGATTAATGTTTGTTCATGTCGTGCCTGAGTTAGAGAAAGAGAGAGTTTTATATGTACGCAGAGTGGCGGAGTGTCTTGTGGACATTTAGTAATTTATTTTGTTTCAATGCCGAGTGGCGGAGTTGCTTTGACGGCTGCTATAGTGCTTGTGTCAGTGCTCTCCATGGTGCCTAAGTCTGGTGTGTCTAGGAATTAATAAAAAAGCATTGAGCAATTACCAAAAAAGCCAGTGCATGTATGCAATGTGTTTTATCACTTACTGCTGGAGGGCTAGAGTTTTTGTCGCTGTGGGTGAAGAGCTCGTAAAGCACCACTCCAAAGCTCCAGACATCTGATGCCACAGAAAACTTGCTCTCGGTCAGTGACTCAGGAGCATACCTGCAAAGCACCACATTGTCTGTCAGTCCCAATTCTGTTGCTCTGACGTGAGTTTACAAAATGACAGAGTTGACAGAGTTTTAATTCTAAAACAATAAAACACAAACATTACAGAGAAATTTAGAGCAATAAAAAGAGTCTCACCAAAATATTGGGCTCTCTCCTGGCTCTTTGACCATGTAGTACTCTTTGTCCTGAGGCAGAACTTTGGTGAGACCAAAATCTCCAATCTTCACCCTCAGCTCACTCTCTACAAGGATATTTCGTGTTGCCAGGTCTCTGTGGATATATCGCTTACTTGATAGGTACTCCATACCCTGAGAACACAAATAACAACACAAAACATCGTCAGTGGTCAACAGTTCCAGAAAGCATGCGACAAAAATGGAAAAAAAAAAAAAAAGTACCTTAGAGATCTGAGAAGTGTAGTGCACAAGCTTCTTATGGTCAATCCTCTCCTTGTTTTTTATCAGGTAATCTCGTAGACTACCAAAAGGCAGATATTCCATGATGAGACGGAGATTACGTCGTCCTGAAAGAAGGAAAATAAACCGTGTTGTGCATGTGAACTAGCAACTATGAAAAATGTAAAGGTTTTGATTCAAGGCTGATACTGAAACTGTACAATAATTGTTTAATACAGTTTCTAAGTCAAAACAAGGACAGATACCATGACGTACTGTACCAAACATATCTAAAATATAACAAATTCAACTTATGTGCCACTTAGTTTCACATTGATTGGCTCATAGATATACTGAATTTAGTGTTCAAAATGGCTCAGTTTTAGTAAGGATAGCTACATGAACTGATGTTACAACAGAGCTTGGTGCTAACTGGTCAAAGCATTTCTTTTTTGCTTGTTAATTAAACTGGTGAAAAAGCAGACTTCAGTCACTTAACTGGAGACACTGAGCCTTTTTAACAGTTTTTCAAAATCAGAGGATATTTTCAGTTCTGGAACGTTAGAGGAATAAAGGTATTAATTACTAGTCAAATGTACCTGCACTGTAGCAAACACCTTTGTACTTGACAATGTTCTCATGCTGGAGAGATTTCAGGATCTCGATCTCTCGCTCAAAGTCTCGTATGTGCTCTGCAGTGCTGTGCTGGAGTTTCTTCACAGCCACGACCTCTCCTGTGTTATCCTGAAGTGGGTCATATCGACACATCTCCACGCTGCCAAAGTTTCCCTGAAACAGAAGACCGCTCACAGTTTACCTAAAGTTTCATTTATATCTATTTGATTTTTTCAAGACAGACTAAAACTAAATAAATTAGATTCTATAAAGTGATACAAAATTACATTTCTTGTGAATAAAACCAAAAAGACAATGTGAAAGATGGACAAAATATATATATAGTAATTACCGTCTAAATGCAAAGTCTTATTCAAAAACCTGTATACATGTGTGGAACCACAAACAGCTGTTGATAAATAAAACCGTTTCTTCTCTGGCCCAAAATTTTTCTTGTTTAAACATTGATTCAGTTGCACTATCATTAATAAAGAAGCATCTTACATTCAGGAACAACCTCACACATCAAAGCACAGTTTACATAGTTCCTCTTACCTTGCCCAGCTGCTGTAAGAAAATGAGGTGCCTCTCTTCAAACTGAGCTGGATCCTGATTCTCAAACCCCCCCGTCGACCATGCAGAGCCCACTGTCCTGTTTGGCAGGATGTCACTGTCCATGATCAACTCATAGTCTGGGTACAAAAAAGACAAATATCACGTATATACAAACAATCGTGTCTTGGACCTTTGTGAGACTTCCACTTATAATCCTCAATATCAGCTGTCGATGTCCTAAAAAACAAGAGCAGACTCCTTTTTCACTGCCATGTCTAAACCCAAATTTGAGATTCAACAGTGGCGTGACCTAGATTCCACGCTGTGACATCATTACGGCATTTTGGCTGGTGAGGGGTGAACACCAACCTGGTGTGAAGAGGCTGTGGAGGTCACGGATGATGGCACGAAATGTTGGCCTGAAGGTAGGCTCATAATCCATGCAGCTGGTAATCAAATTAGCCAGTTCGGTCCACTTCGGTGCAGGAAGCTGGTGGTGGTCCTCATAAAACAGGGATTTCTATAAGACAAACTGAGGGTTAACAATTCTAGATGATGATGTGACAAGTATACTAAAATACAGACTCTATATGTGCAGATTCTGTTGATAATACAAAGCATCTAAATAAAAAGGTTTGTTGTTTTAATTTTGTTATTGTTCCAAAGAGTGTCTAGGGTTTTAGTACATATCTGAAACAAGAGCATTTCATCTCAGTGACACTAAAGCTCCTGCCTTATTAAACAGAGGGGTCTTGAGCTGCTACAAAGCAGCTTACATTTTATTCCCTTTTTTAATGCTGAATATCAGAAAATATCCATTCAGGCATAAAATTACAGTTTAGCAGTTGTTGTGCTTCTGTTAACAATACAGTTATTAGATTTAAAACATGTTAAAAAAAACACACTATTATTTTATGTACAGTCTAGGTCATGTTATTAAGCCCTACCTTAGAGTTGTCCAGGGCTGCTAAAGGTTTATCCCCACCACTACAGATCTCCCATAGTGTGGCACCAAAGCTCCACTTGTCTGCAGCCAAGCTCAGGTTGGCAGCATCCTCGATGCACTCGGGGGACACCCAAGGAATCCTCTCAATCAGGACTGAGCACAATTAAAAAACAGAAACATTTAATCCCACAACTACAAATTAAAGCACAGGCATTTTCAGTTTAATTTAGTGCACTAAGTGAATGCTCTGCTAGTTGCACCAGTTTGCAAATACCAGCAAAAATAATCTATTCTTGTACAACAAAACTCAGTTTCTTCACTTTAACAGCATAGAGCCATTTTACCTGTGTTTTTGACAGTTATTCACAACCTTGTTAAGAAGCTACCTATTGCCTGCTGTTGGTGAAACAGGTGTATTACAGTCAAGATGAGACTAAACATCAACTCACTTTCTTTGGGAAGAACAGTGATGCTGATGCCGGGATCACTCAGTTTGATGAAGGGGGGGTTTCCTGCCCTCCTGTCCTCCTCTCTGATCAGAAGAACATTTTTAGCACACACGTTCCCATGGGCAAGTTGTTTTTCCTCCTGCAGGTAGAGAAAAGGGCAGATTTATCAGCCTCTTACAATAACACTTTGTACAACTTTAACTGTGTTGAACTTTCAAAGTGCCCAAACAAATCTACAGCTGTAAGCTACACAGAAACTGATATGCATGAACACTTTGTGAATGGCTGCTGACACTACATGGAATCATACCAGGAAGTTCATGGCCCAGGCCAGCTGCTTTGCCACTTCAAGCTTCCACAGGATGTTTACTGAGTTCTTGTTCTTCTTCAAGTAGGTATCCAGTGAGCCAAACTTCACATACTCCTGCACCATGATGTCTGAAAGATGAGTACAGATGACACAAAAAGCTACAACAATCTGGACAAATAATAACCCAAAAACCTACATCTGGAATGATCAAAAATCAGCACAGGGTATTGTAATACTCCTAAGAACAGCCCACCACTCCACAGGCTAATAGAGGCTGCTCAAAATGACAGACTCTTGACAGCATTAGACTATAATGACATAAACGTGTGTTTGTCAAATAAATGGAGATATGTGGACAAGTTTAGAGGGGCTGTATGGCTCTCTACAGCAGACTTACTCTCTTCTCCACAGACACATACGCCATAGTTTAGGATCAGGTGCTTATGGGACAACTGACTCATCATGCTGGCAGCTTCAAAGAAAGACTGTAGGACCAGACAAAGAAAGAATGTGTTTAAATAAGAAAACTATGCTTCTGTGAACAACCTGAGACTGAACTACAAAAAAGATAATGCACAGACTCACGGATCTCAATCTTTTCTGTCAGACCTAACCCCACATCTCTACTAGATGAGGTGAAATTTCACTTCATTGACACAGAGTTCCTGCATTTTTAAACTTCAATATCATTGACTTTTTGGATGTTTATCAAGGATCTATTAGTGGCTATAATAACCCAGTGTCTTTACAAACAAAATCTTCTGCACAGAGCAACAGACCTCAGAGTAGTTCCTGTGGGCCTGATCAAGCACTTTCATCACAACTTCTGTTTGGTGCACAAGTCCATAGTCTCCGAGCTCTTTACGGACTCCTTTGAATATCTTCGTAAATGTCCCTTGCCCAAGACTTTCCATCTGAAAGGAAGATCATCATTGTAGGTTTAATTCTAAAACAATAAACTTAAGCATTAATTTATTCAGAGCCACACTTGTTGCGAACACTGATAGCATACTATAATGGTATAATAATGAAGTGTTGCAACATAACACAGAATCTAATATACATTACTTTACAAATTGTATGGACAGAAGAAGTACAGACATAGTCCTGAACATACAAAACAAACTCACAAATTCCAGATCTTCTTTTCTGATCTTGTGAAAGACCATTTGGCTGATGTTGTGTCGATGTAGCAATGGAGACAGAGGCACTTCTGAACCCTTGTTGCTCCTGCACACAAGCAGGCAGGACTTTTCTTAAGGCAGAAAGAAAAGAAAACACATATGAAAGCAGTTAAAGTTAAAATTGAGTAACATTAAGACTCCAACTACTAGAGAAAATTGAGAAATCACAATGTGACTCAGAGATGGAATATGTGACATTTCATGTTGTATTTCATCACTATCAATTTCTGGAAAGGATCTGCAACCCTGTTAAAATTTCTAGCTCAGAGCAGTTCTGGTTTAATTTTGATTTTAAAGCACAAGGATTGAGACATCTCAGACATTGCGGCTGCTAGTTTGAGAAGCCCAGTGTGTAAACTAATTATCTGCTTGCATATAGAAGATTAAAATAGATGTTTCTGTTTACCATTTTTCCTTCATCACCAGTGCATCTTGTAGTAGCAACACTAATGTTAATGCCTGCTAATCTTTTAAAAAATATATATAAATCCAGGGTCTGATTTTTTTACCTTTAGATTTAGGTGGACAGCATTTGCTGAATTGGAAAATGATGCTGTCAGAGCGCACAGTTTCCTTTTGGTAGCAGTTGAGGAGTTCTTGTAGGCTGCTGAAATTTCTTTTGGTTCCACTGAGGTTAAATTCCCCACTGGGAGACCTGGTTATCTGGCAGTGCTTATATTCCACAGCATCATACACCTGGTGGAGAGTACAGAGTGGAAGATAATTAGAGTTTCAGTCATGGACATGACTAACATAATACCAGAGCAATTGATCTGAAGAGGGCACCCGCTAAGCTTCAAATTATACAGTGAAATCAGATTGTCAGAGGATTAAAACAACTAAAAATCTGCATGACTACAACGTGTGCAGAAAGTTGTCATTTAATGCTTGGTCAGATTTTTCAGCCATGTGGAGAATAACAAGAGTACTGGAGGGGGAAAAACAGAAGCTGTATTGCTATACATGTAGATGTTGCCATGTTTTCTTAAAGGCACCACAACCCAATCCAAGGACAACACAGAGGCATGAAAACAGCACAACAATTTGAGCAACACCACACACAGGTAAAATTTCACTGTATTTCTCCTCTTATTATATGTTATTGATCCACACTTTGAGTTCTGGCAACTGCTAGAGAGTTACTATGTTACTTACTTCAACAGGGAAAGTCAGAAAATACTTGTTAAAGTCTTTAGGGCTACATCTCAAAATGTACAGCCCCCGCTTGTTTCCACACTTCTGAAGACGACTGATGGCAAACTCCATTCTGCAAACAAAACAAAACAGAACACATGGTTTTATTCACAGCAAATTGGTACCTGTATCTCAATGCAGAAACACAGTAATGGCTCCTGGCATATTATATAATTAGCAGCAACCAAAGGAATGTCATGTAAATATGCAAATATTATTTGGTGCCAACATAGAATTGATTGTGCAGTTCAGCTGGAAACACGGCAAATAGTAGGAGGAGGCATGTGCCAAATGTAGAGATGATGATTTGTGTCATTTCAATAACAAAGTTTAGGATCAACCTATGTGGGTAGCATTCAAATTGATTCAAATTATGTGTTAGTTCTTGTTCAGTCAAACTGGGTGTTTTTGAAGTGGCAAGCCTTGCTAATGTTAGTAAAATTTATATTATGGTTTGTTGTTCTATACTTACGAAATGGGGCCATGGCAACGAGATGAGGTGACCTCCACAAGCCTAGGAGGGGCCACTTCTTTACAAAGGTAGTGATGTGCGTCTGTAGTCAGACGATAGTAGCCGTCAATGAGGGACACAAAGGAGAGCGCTTCAAGTAGGTTGGGGAACTCTAGCTCCTGCAGTGTATGAAAGCCCACAACAATGGGACATTAACAGGATTCTGACAGTTAAACTTAAACCAAACAATCATGCTATTTATTTAGATAGTCTATGTTTGATCTTGTCACAAAAGACAATGGCCATTGGTGAATATGGTAAAATTACCAGATTCTTGCCATCTTGTTTATTAATGGTGACCACCCGACTCTCTGTAGCACCCTCCTTGCTGGCCTGTTTGACGCTAATGTCAGTGACATCAGGGAAATCACACAAAGTCTGTAGCTCCTGCCCAAACAACATGGCAAAAGAAAAACACTTTACATTTTTCTTTCAAAACCCAACATTTTATTTTAAAAACAAGTATGTTCTGTGTAGATATAGGCTGATATAGCTTATGCCTTCGATCAATAGAGCTCAGCTGTTATCCAACATAAAAAAAGTTAATAGCATAATGTAGCATAACTGTCGCTCATTACAGTTAATGTGGTCAATGTAGTTTATTCTAAAGAACCGCACATGCTTTAGGACATGACTCAGTTGTTTAACTTGTCTAGCAGGTTTTTTTTGGGGGGGGGATGACTTGTCAGAACCCTGGTGTATAGCAATTCCCTTTACGTTGACGATATGGAAGAAAAAGCTTCCAGTATTACACTTATTTAATATTCTTCTGAGACAACTAAAATCCAACATTTTATTTATATATAAACTAAACAGCAGCCCTCATGGTACCTACCTGCTCAGAATCTTTCAGTTTCTCTCGACACCATTGGATGCCATTGTCCGCAGCCACCAGGATTGTAAGCTGCCCACTGGACGGCTCCTTGACCTGAAAGGTCTCAGTGTAGAAGGCCTTCTCCAAGGACTCTATGCTGATGAGGTATTTTAGCTTGAGATCGCGCACTGTCGTCCGACACTGACTGAACTGTTGGATGAAGCGCTTAAAGCGAAACCGGATTCGCTTGCGTGTCAAGAAGTTGCAGTCCTGGATCTGAGCTCTCATATCCTTTGGCAAGAAGGACTTGTAGCTGGAAGAGATTCAGCATATTTTTGTGTCAGAGTCAGTAGCCAGATGGCCTGAATCTATTACAAACCTGATACATATGGATATATGTATGTCATTCTGATTATTTTGAACATAGTTTTGGCACATATCTGTTGTTGTTGAGATGTTCGGAGTTTCTCCAAAAAAAAAAAAATATATATATATATATATATAATATATATATACACACACACTAGAAAATACTAATATTCCAAAAAGCTTACAATTAGACTTTGTACTGGCACACGATTTCAGAAAACCTCTCAAAAATCAACTCAAATGTTGCCTTTGGTTTTCAGTTGTACCTCATAGTGTGATAGATGTCCAGTGGCGAAATCTGTCTCTCCTTGGCTGTCCGTGTCATGTCGAGTACAGCCATTCCAAGGCACTCTTCTTGAGTCTCATGGGAATTGGGGATCTTGACAAATCCGTTTATAAAGTCATTCCTCCACTGCACAAAGAGGTAAGAGCAACATGGTAGCTGTCACTACCACAGGTGAAGCCATAATGTACAGAAGTGTGCATGGATCTGTCAGTGAATTAACTTGTGCTAACTTGTATAAAGGTTTCAACACTGTGTGTGTGGGTGTGTGTTAAGAGAGAGCCATGGAGGGGCCAATTATTTTAGTGGAAAGCAGGCTGACCACAAAATTAAAAAGCAGTCATAGGACACCTGTTGAATTCAAATGTCACAGAAATGTATTATTTTTGTTATGGGTCATGGTGTCATTATATTCCTGCCATTCTTGTGTTTCTATAAAGCCCTTGAAATATACAACAGACATTCATATAGAACACAACTATTTTGGAAACATCTTTATGATCTCAATATCACCAACAGAAGAGACACAGAAGTGGTGTTGGTAGACTTACACCTCATTGAAACAGTGCTCTGCAAGATAACACTGTATCCACTTTTTTCATCCATTTTCTTATTTGACCTACACCATTATGATGGTTTTTAACAAACACAAGTCTTTCTTTAACAAAACACAGAAGCTCAAACTGTGAGAAATTCAACATATCCTTCACAAAGCATAACACCACATCTGTCCAGAGCATGTGTAATAGCTTAATGGCTGAAAAATGTGCTACACCCTCAAATATCCCATGCAGTGATGCTTCCCTATTTTCTTTTAGGCTTTTCCTGAGCCACCAGAGCAGATTTCTAAAGGCATAATTCCACATAATCCTACAGTTCACACAGAGGTCAACTCCAGTTATATTACTGGCTTGGGTTACCTGGATTCAACTATAATGTACATAGCCTTTTTATTGCAGTGCATTTTATATAAATAATTAAAGACTTAGGGGATGCAGGCATTTCATCCTCCTGTTTGAGTAATGTCTGTGTCAAGCTATTGTAGGAGATTATTTTTGTGTGTTGTTTTTTAATGACAGTATATATTTGTGGTCAATTTTATTTAAAGATTTACATCTTCAGAAGGAACCATTGGGCTTTGGGCTAAGTGCTACAGACATGCTGGGAAGAAGTAAATACTAGGAAACAAACGCATTATTAGTGTTTGTTTTTATTTTCTAACAATAACAAAAATACAGTTTCAGTAGCCTTTTACTTTCAGAATTTTTGTCACAGGGTATTTGTAAATGACAGGGCCTGAAGTCTAGATAACAATGTTACCCTCCTTTAGGATCCTTATCGTCCCAAAAATTTGTCCTGGATCAGATGACACTAAATAATTACCACATTGAACCTGGGAACTTCATTGAAGGGTTAAAGCAGGAAGCTGCTTTGCTTTCTGCCAGGAATACCGTGTATCGTGACTGTGCTCTTGCAAGGGCATAAAAGGTTGGGAAAAAAAATACAGAAATAAAAGCACCAGTTCAAAATATTTATGTTAAACTGTCCCACATACAAAGCACTCAATTCTAACCAGAATGTGTAAAAAAGAGGGTGGCTTTTTGCTGAGGTGCTTACTTGAGAGAAGAGGTATGACATTACAAAGTCATCGAGGACTGGGCTTTCTGACCCCTTTGCGACACCATATCGATATGCCCGGGACGCACCACCACTGTACCAGCCAGGGAAGTAGTATCTGTGAATGAATGGAAACAACAACAATCCATGGAGAATCTAAAGAACATTTCAAACCATGACACACAAACATCTGAGCAGTAATGAGGACGCTAAACTAATGTATAATACCTAATTCTGAAAAACACATCCTCTGAATCCAATTCACTAAGCTGGAAGATATGGTTGGGTGCAAACCACAAGCGATCTCGCTCTCGGAAGAGACCAAAAAGGCTGCAGTACAGAGGCGATATACCTAAAGGAGACAAAAAAAAAAAAAAAGAGAAACAACAATTTCTTTAAACCGGCACTCCAATTAACTGTGCAACTTTTTCAGTCAACTGTAAGGGTTAGCTATGCTGTGTGTTACTAGCTTGATCAAAATACAGTTTACTAGTTCTTTGTATTAAGTCAACCGAAGGCACAGTACACCAAATAGTGTTAATCTAAGAGCAGCTCCTACTAGTAGACTATACCTCAGGACACATAAAAACTTGTTTCTAGTACCAACACAGGTGAGCAAAAGTTCAATAAAGAATGTCTTAAAATGTCAGTTGTGTTTGGTTTATCATCAAACTCATAACAGGCCTTTCCAACAACAAGCAGGTGAGTCTAGTGTTCTGCCCGCCCTGCTCTACATATAACTGAACCATACTTTTATACACTTTTAGATTTTACGTCTACAAAAAAAGCTCACCAAGCAGGGTAAAGAGAGTTAGACAGAATGTAAACAAAGCATAGAGATGGCTGAACAAGCTAACAATTTTTCTGCTGATACGTTTCACTGTGGCCTCTTGATAACCTTATCTTGGGACCTATGCCCCCAGTTACAGCAAAAACTGGAGTACTCACTGCATGTGTTGGCTGCATCTATGCACAACTCCTCAGCCACATAGTCCCCAGGTGGGTAACTGAGGAAGCTGCTGTCAGCCACTCCCAGGCTACTATGATACAAATGAAGCCTCAGAGCAGCAGCAGCTGGTCTTGCATCTGAAGATTCCCGGTGGGCAACCCCATTTTGGTGCACTGTGGGGCATGTGTTAGTCACTACGTCCATGGCTGCCAGGAAGGCCGTCGACAACACACAACCTTGAGTTACATGCAAAATGTCAAAAAGAATCTCATCTTAATTATTCTTCAGCAAAGTGTAATATCCTGGTTGGTTAGGATACATATTCTCAACAGTTACATAAACCATTATCAAAATTCAAGTATTACATAAAGCTACAGTACAGAGAGTACATTGTCTGGAAAAGGTTATAAAATCTGTAAACCTAATTCAAAAATGAACTCCTCCCTATGAGAGATAAAGACAGTGAGCAGGTTACATTGTAAATTGAGTATTGGGATTCCTTACTGGCACATATAAACATTTTGGTAAAGCAGAATATTTCAATCTCCTCTGTAAAACAGCTCCTGTTCAGCTCCCTTTGCTTCCAAGAGCAGTTACAGCATTACATGAACCTGGGAGATTAACTCTGGGAGTTATAGTATATTTCTTCCACAACAGTAATGGATTCCTCCTCCGTTGCTGGGGTCCCATCCTTATTTTTATATAAGCAGTCCACCAAGAATCATCATTTTAATGAAAAACTTATCAGACTGGCTTGTAGTAGTAATTACCAAAATGTAACAACATGCTATTGCCAGTATTAAATTGCATTTGTGCTACAAAACCACCTACCGGTTGATGGCAACTCTGAAGTGGTACAGGTTTCGATGGGATACCATTGGCAAAAAAGAAATGTTATACAGGTGCTTTACAAGTTACACCTTTTTTTTGCAATGGCCAAAAAAAAAAAACTGCTGCATTGAATATGTGAAGGCATATAATCACTACTAAAGGCGACTTCTTAAAATACTCACGAGGAGGAGGTGAATAGCCACATCATACGTTATTGTGTTTTACATTTTCATACAGATTATTGTACATTTAATTCAAAGTTATAAACCTATTTCAACTCAAAAAATGTCCAGAGATATAATTATTTTCACTATTGATTAATAGTTTCAGCAAAGCATTAAAGGTTAAGTTGATAAAAAGTAAGTGACAAACACCCATCGCAGTTTCTCAAATCCCAAGGACTCCAAGGAAATTGCAACAGTCCAGAAACAATCTGTTCACAACAACTGAAAAGTAGACAATCCTTACATTTGAGGAACTGAAAATATACAAAACTCACCATTATTTCAGTAAATGACGTGGTTTACTACTAAGTATTAATCATTTAAATTGCTGCAGGTTATTTTAGTTAACCAGGGCTGCAACTAATGTAGCTTCAATTGTCTTTGTTTGACCAACTGCCCAAAATCTCAAGATTTTCGATTTAATATCACAAATGACCAAAACGCAAAAAATCCTCACATTTGAGAAGCTAGAAAGAGCAAATAATTTACAGCTTTGCTAATAGACTAATCTGTAAAACTCTACAACAACTATTTATTTAATTGACTAAGCTAATATTCTGCACTTACATGTATTTGGACTGTTGAGCAGAAAAGGCTACACTGACATGTCCAGCGAACAGTTTGACAATGAAGATAGGACAGTGAGGCAGGATGTGGTACATATGGTGTTATATATGTACAGTTTTTTGGCAAAACACTGAGCAATGGATATATGGCAATATATATCATGTCATTTTTGTTGTAACAAAACGGTTTCCTATTACATCTCAAAAATTCCAACACTTTTGACTTTTTGTGCTGTAAATCTACATATAATCTAGTTAAGAGTTTAATATTTGGACAGTGAAATCCAAATGGACAGTTTTAAAACTGAATAACATTAAGAAAACTGGAGTAAAAATGTTACCATTTCTGGACACCGACTCTTGTTGTTTTCACGATATTATCGTAAATTTAATATTCACCCAATGTGGCATCAAAACCGACACTTAGGCTGGTCAAATAACAGAAACTTGGCTGCACAACAGACCCATCAAGGCCATGGTCTTACGTGCTACAGCGTCAATACCATTAACTTGAGGCTAGCTTCACACACCCACCTGTAGAAGTTAACATTAGCTAGCACATAAAAAGAGTCTGGAAATGCGTTGAACAAGTTAACCAATGCTGAAGGGTCACGTTTCTACACTGTGAAGACATGAGCCAGCTAACACTGTCAACAAATTAATGAGTGTAACATAAAACACTTACTTTGGTGGATGAGCCAGAGGTGGAGCTAGCTATGTTGCTGCAAACCTAACGTTAGCTTCCTAGGCCAGAGACACTGCTGCTTCACTTCTTTAAGATCAGTACTCCCCAACTGGCTGAATGAATACTAATTATTTATGGTCGAAATCCATCTGGAATTATGTAGCTACCTAGCCTGCTAAATAAGCTACCTGGATTCAGCCCAGCGTTGTCCATCTCTCTCCAGAGGAACTTTAGCCGTGTATCTTGTCAGTCAGTAACTTAAGCTAATGCTAGCTAAACCCACGTCGTGCTCAGTTACAAATTGGTCCGATAACACAGAATTCGTCAACGGACAATCAGCTTTTTGTGCCAGAATATGTGGCTACAGCTACTACGACAGTGATATTATTGACATATTGTCAAACTGAACAGCTTAAACTGTGACTGGGGTACTAGTTAGTTTGCACAGTGGCAGCTACAACGCAGCCGAAGCTCCAAGTCAGTCAACAAACCAGCCCCTCCCACCAGGCTAATGTTGCCTTCAGGTGCTGTCGGGAAATTACACCTGGAAATATTCCTGACGTGCACGTGGAAAAGTAATATTTGACCGCTGCCAGCAGTTTTTTGATATGCCAGTGCTCGTCAGTACTGATAGCGTGTCTGCATCTTGGTGCTTTTCTGTTCACATCTGTAACAACAGAGCCTTCAAAGGACTTTAAGTAGTTTGTCAATATTATCATTAATTTACACGAAAAACACCTGAAAGCTGCTAATAAGAGATTTTTCCTTCCAAAATGTGCTGAAATATGTCTGTGAAGATTCTCCGTCGACCAGGAGAAGTTATCTAAAGGTTGGGTCTTGGCAACTGGACTTTCAGTTTTAAGGCCCGAAACGTTTCCCCACCCATCCAGGTGGCTTCATCAGATATGCTGAACCAGTGGGTTGGTGCTATTCCAGTGAAGGAGCTGAGAGCTTTTTTTCCACTTCTTCCATGTACAGATTGGCAACAATGGGTGACACAGGGGAGCCCATGGTACATCCATGTTTCTGTCTGTAAAATTCGTCTCTGTATGAGAAGTATGTGGTATTCAGACAGGTCCAGTAGCAGGTAGATTTGGTCTGGGTTGAGGCTGCTCCCGGTAGAGAGAGTGCTGCCCTCTTTTAGTCTTCTCCTAACAGATGTTAAAGCATCGATGGTGGGGATGCTGGTGAAGAGGGATGTAAGATCAAAGGACACCATAGTTTCGTCTCTATCCAGTTTCAAATGTCTGACTCCGGAGGCGAATTCCTCCGAATTCCAGATGTGATGATCTGTGTGACCTACCAGTGGCGCTAAGACAGTGGCAAGGTGTTTGGCAATATTATATGTCACTGAGTTTATGCTGCTGACAATGGGCCTGAGAGGGGCTCCTTCTTCTCTACTCTCTATCTCCCTAACATGGTATGTAAGCATCAAGACATAATTACGTACTGTAAAAAGTCACTGCTGTATTTCCTACACAGTACTTTGAAAATATAATATACTCTTAGTAAAATATATAATTTCAAAATCATCAACATTTCAGTGACTTGCATGCCTTTATAACACAGCTGCAAAGATTTACTCCTCCCTAGCTACAAGAACATTAGGATGGATGACTGATAAAACCTGGGAAATACATGCCACCGATGTTGCTCAGAGATGAGGTCAGTATCCTGTGCAGGATAGTCCAGTTCTACATACACCCAGCTGGGAAAACGATTTATGTATTAATTTCTCTTTCTGTATGAGGGCTTTATTTTGTTGAATCTGTGCATCTCAACCTGGGATTTGAGATTCACACAATGGGCTTGAGGGGAGTTGTGACTTGCCCCAAGATTTGTCAGCAATTACCAATCTGTTCACACAAAATACAACTGTGGCTGAAAGTATTGCCTTGATTTTTGCAGGTATTTAAACATAAACCATAAACATGAACAAAGGATAAACATGACCTAATGAGGGTGCAACATTACAAGACATGGGATTGCCAAAGTTATTGCAGTTTATCTAGATGGGGACATGATTGTGTGTAACCATAATCACATGAATCATTATGATAGTTGTTGAGACATTTCATTCAAAACCACAAAATCACACTCACGGTTGCATTTTGGATAAGTCATTTGGATACACTAAGATCCATGAATGTCTGTACAAAAATAAGTTTCGCCAAAGACATTACAGTTTATCCTCTGGGTACCACAGATGTCTATACAAACCTTTATGGCAATCCATCCTGTTGCAATCCTGCTGAGATATTTCAGTCTGAATCGACTGACAGACTGGCTTTAATATCACTACAGGCATGCAGCTCTGTCCTCAGGTATTTGGGTGACAGCATTCATGCCTGCCCAGAGAGAATAAGAGGAGTGAAGGAAATGAAAGTACTGGAGAAAGAGAGAGAGGAAGAGAGACAAGTAGAGGAACTGAGAGACAGTACAGAAGAAAAAACAAGGGTGGGGCAGTGGAAGAAAGGGAAGTATGGAAGGGGGAAAAAATGATTTGATGAGAGCAGCAGTGGAAGATATTCAGTTGTAATTCACAGATGTTTTTTTTGTTAGTTAAATCAGCTTTCTTCAAAATTTATTGTTGAGGAATAAGTGGATGATGAATGATGGATGGATGGATGGATGGATGGATGGATGGATGGTTGGTTGTGGTTGGTTGGTTGGATGGATGGATGGATGGATGGATGGATGGATGGATGGATGGATGGATAGCTTCTGCACTGAGTAGACTTTATCTTAAATAAGAGATTACATTCAGGACTGGTAATGGAAGGTGGTATTAGTATTGCTACTTAAGTTAATGATCTTCAACAACTACATGTAATTCCCTTGTAAATCACACTGACATTTTAATGTTTGTTTGAGTGTGAAACTATTCATACAAAATAAAAAATAAAAAATCTGTTTTTTTCAAATATTATTGAAACATTCAGTAAGATCTTTGCAGCTTAATTTGTCAAAGCTGTTCTCTAGCAACTGGAAGCTCCAGAGGCACCATATCACTTTCTTTTAAAAATGACTGCTGTTAAGAAAAATGGAGAGAAATTGTCTGGAGTTAGATTGATGTGTTTTTACTTCATTTGCACAGTGATGACGAATATGAAAAACCATTAAAAAAAAAAAAATCCAAAAAGATTGAAAACAACATGCATCCATATTGGTGCAGTGGTTAGTACTTGCTATGAAAAGATATTTTCATAACAAAATATAAAGATTCCATAACTAAAAATGTCAAATCCTGGGTTGGTGGGTTCTGACTCTATTTAGATAAGAAAAATATATCTACATAACTATGATCATGATCCTTAGCACCATGTGAAGGTGACTGAAAATTCCCATCTATAGGATTTACCACTAGATGGAGCTAAGTGTACACAATCTGCAGAAGAAAACTGACAGTACATAAAGGGAAATAACAGAGAGTGAAAGGGAGACATTTTTGAAAAAAAAGAGAGAGAAATAGAAAGAACATAGGTAAACATGGTCTTCCTTTAGTCCCTGGTGGTTTGAGTTGAGTCTCCGAAGGCTCTCTATGCCTGAAACTCACCACCTGCGTCTCTCTGTTTCTCTCCCAGCCAAACACACACACACACACACACACACACACACACACACACACGCACACAAAATTGTGTTTCCATCCCTGGAGAACCTTACCATAACCACTACATAACCCTAAAATCATAACATAAACTAATCTTAAACCAAGTTGTCACTCTAAAATGTTATGATTTGTAAAAGAATTATTAGTAATCACCCTCACCCACACAAAAAATGCCATTTGTATCATTTTCTTTTTGAAATTTTTAAAAATATTGTTGCTAGAGACTTGCAAACCGAATTTATACAAGTCAAAAGATTTTTCTGCAAAAATATTAAGCCATCACAAACTGGTGGGTGAAAAAAATGGTTCTCACACATTCTGTCAGCACATGGATCAGTGTTGTTTTCAGTCTTTTTAGATTTTTATTGCAGTTTTTTTCATGGGTTTTTCACTTTTGTCATTACTGTGCAAATAAAGTAAAAACACATTAGTCAAATTACAGACAATTTTGTTACATTTTTAAACAGCCATCATTTTGAAGAGAAAGTGACATGGTGGAGCTGTTGGAGAACATCCATCCATCCATTATCTACTCCCGCTTATTCCTTAACAAGGGTCACAGGGATCAGCTGGAGCCTATCCCAGCTCTCTTTGGGTGAAAGGGAGGGCTACACCCTGGACAGGTCCCCAGTCCATCACAGGGCCACATAGAGACAAACAACCTCACACACTCACACTCACTCCTATGGGCAATTTAGAGTCACCAATCAACTGTACATACATGTTTTTGGACTGTGGACCAGAGTACCTTACGCAAGCATGCAAACTCCACAGAGAAAGGCCAGGTTCCGAACCGAGGACCTTCTTGCTGTGAGGCAACAGTGTTATCCACTCATCCACCATGCTGCCTTTTGCTGCAAAGGTCTTACTGAATCTGGACATGTTTCAAGTGTGTATAACAGCAACAATATGAAACAATTCATCATAAATTATACTGTTATCCTCTTTAGGAAATTACAGCTATTCAGAAAAATGACCAAATTGAGGAAACTGCTGCTTGACCTTATTTTTATCAGTGACACCTTCCATAACAATGTTCTAGCTGCAGTATTAGCTGATGAAAAGGGACTCAGTGGTGCTCAATGACAGCTTGAATGATTTTAATACAAAATTTTATTACTTTAGCATTTAAAATTTAAGACTGAAGGGTGAATGCATCCAACATGTGTCACTAGTTGTATTAGTGCCTGACATGGTTGTATGCTTTGTACTGCTACTGTGCATACATTGTTATTGTATATGCTTGGACTGTAGATAAGATAGCATCTTCAAAAAGGAAAAGTGTGAGCAGGGTTTAGTTGTAGCATGACTACATCACACAGAGATGTAGTTTTGGCAAGCAAATGTATAACTAATGAGAGAGAGTCATTGTTCTGAAAATTTGCCTCACGCACAGATATGCTTTACTTGATCCATGATAATGTCAACGGCAGCTTAGTATGGCTTGGATGTAATCTCCTCTCTCCATCTTCACCTGTCCCTCACACACACATACATGTTTCTACTGCTATACTTATGAAGACCCCAACCTTTACCTAACCTTAACGCAAACCCTAAAATTCCTTAACCTTAAAAACAATACATAACTCTGACACACAAACACTGGAAATGTCATCATCGTCAAAGTCTACAAATGAAATTTGTCCTCACAACAACAGAAGCAAAAGCAGACAAACACACAGCTACACGATACCCAACACCTGAAATGACTCAGTCGAGCCAAGCTGGGAGGCACAATTATGAGTAGCTGCCTTCTTGACCTTCTATCTGCCAACCAATCAAATTGAATGATGATTATCATATGAGTGATAAGCTCCTTAAAGCACTTTCATATAACTTTCTCTTTTTCCCCTTTGAGTGTTTGTCTTTTGCATTTCCTTATTCCAGTATCATTTTCTCTCTCTCTCTAATCTTCTTTCCCTCTCTGCTCCTTCTTTCCTGGAAAAGGGCTCCTAAACTTTTAGTGCATCTTGGATTTTACTTAGAAAAGTCACGTCGCAGCTGATCTTATCCATCACAGTCCTGCAAATGCTGCATTTTAACAGTTATTTATGAAAGTTATGTGATATGCGGTTGAATCATGCTGAAAATACATTATCCCATTTGTCTTCTGGGCTGTATCTAGCACTGAGGACGCTGAGGTCATGTCCTTTGTTATATTTTTTTAGGGAATTTGAAACTTTTTGCAACCTAAGGATGATTTCATCGTTTTTATCATCAGGAAACTTGAAAGTTATAATCCCTAAGGGTTTCATGAAATCAAACCATGATATCCATGGTATGTATTTACATTTAGTAATGATGTGTATGTTTTATGGATGTTGATGTTGATGCAAACTGCAATCAATCATCAAAAATGTGTGTACAAATCCACACATATGAATTCTCACATTAATAGATACAGCATTTACTATTTCACAACCAGGTTAGTTCTGGATATTCAACGTACTCCTGGCTATGGCCTATAGTGCAGGCATTTCTGGAAGTACTCTATATTTCAGTTAAGAGAGTAGGATATTTAATCATACAGTGTTGTTCAGAACACTGTTGATTACACCTTTTAGATTGCTATGAGCTTTATAGCTCACATTATGTTGAGTTTTAAATTTAACTTAGCAGATGGAAGGTACAAACCCTACAAATATATTATATAGCTTCATGAGTGAATCATAATTTTATTTATTTAGCTTTCCACAGTTGGTCAAAGACATTTCTCAGTGCTGAGATCCCATTTTGATGATGATAATGCAGCTCTCAACATTGAAATCATATTTGTCCAGACGGTTAATTACACACAAAATGCAATAAAACTCTCAAAACAACGAAGATCATTCCCAAAGTTAAATGTGTTCACCAGAGTGGTGGCTTCTGCCATCTGCTGAGTGGTCAAGCCTCACACACAGATACCAGGCACAGATATCATGGCCTTACTGACTGACTGTCATCGCTTCAAAATAATATACTGTCTAATGTGTTGTAGACTTGTATGCATTTTAAATGTTTCTGCCAAATACAATTTATATACAAGTACAACAATTCAAATTAAAGCCCACAAAGAAAATGTGATCACTGTATGAAAAACTCTTGTAACACACAAATTACATCACATCTCACAAAAAAATCAGTGAGACTTGTAAATGTATGCGCTTTTTGACACAACAGACATGGTAAAAGGTATTTGTGATCTGAAATGATCTTCATATTCTGTCTGGACTGTGCATCTAAGAAGACGCACCTCAGCGTGAAAAATCATGTTTACACCACTTCATTAGCCTTCAATGAAGCAAAACGGCAAAATGGCTTGTGACAGCCAGCACACAACAGAGTAGTCTGTACGAAAGATGTGATTCCTGGCAGGAGAATGAAGTGTGTGTATGTGTGCTGTGTTCAGCACATTGTGGGGACAAAAGACTGTTTCCAGTCACATTTTGTGGACTCAACTTGCATGCTTGGTCACAGAGTTGGTTCCCGCAGAGCTAACCTTAATATTTTACAAATTAAGGTTAGTATTGTGATAAGGATACTGATTAGAGACTGGTTACCAGTGGACTGGTAATTTGGCATAACAGACATTTATGGGCCAACAACCAGCCCATAAACCAAGAACAGTGGCCCATTGGTTCATTTTCGATACTGGGAGTCAGTCACGAGTGAGTGATTACACCGGTTCACTTGCACTGATACATTTGTCTGTGGCATTTATTACTCAGCTTGGATGGCATCTGACTGATTGTTGTGGGACATCTGGTTAGAGAACAGGTTTGTATGTGTGGACAAAAATATATTTGCATAGTCTCATTATGAAATCCCCACAAGGCAAACCACTGAACTGTGCAAGGAGGAACTGGGGGAGCAATGCCAGCTACTGGTGAACATGTTTCTGACCAAACTGTCAAAAACAAACTCTGCGAGGGTGGCATGAGGGCCTGATGTCCTCTAGTATGACCTGTGCTCACAGCTCAGCACCATGCAGCTTGACTGGCATTCGCCAGAGAACACATGAATTGGCAGGTCTGCCAGTGGTGCCCCGTTCTTTTATCAGATTAGAGCAGGTTCATACTGAGCACATGTGACAGGCATGAAATAGTCTGGAGACATCATGGTGAATGTTAAACTGTCTGTTACATCATCAAGCATGAATGTCAGAGCCAGCAGAACATACACCAGTGTAGTGGGCCCTGGGTTTCTCCTGGTGCAGGACGATGCTGGGCCTCATGTGGCCAGAGTGTGTAGGCAGTTCCTGAATGATGTAGACCATTGATGCCATTGACCAGCCCTCACATTCCCCTGACCTAAATCCAACTGAGCACCTATGAGACATTATGTCTCGGTGCATCCTAGAACACCAAATACCATCACAGACTGTCCAGGATCTCACTGTCACATGATTCAGGTCTGGGAGGAGAACCTCTAGGATATCAACAGGCAACTCACCAGGAACATGGCCAGATGTTGGGAGTGTATACAGGCACATGGGCCCGTACACACTTCTGAGTCAGAGTAGTCCAGCCTGTAAAGCCCTGAAAAGACCTTTGGTGTAGTTGAAATGTTCCTTAAATTGCCACACTGGCCGCAGATGTAGTTTGAATTCAGCAAAAACTGCCTTGACATTTAATACAGAAACTCAACAGAAAGGGGAACAGAAACACAGCAAATACTGCAGATTACACTAAGTGCAGTAAAGCAGAAAAATATCCATAGAGTCACATCCACAAACATTCAAGTCATTAGATGAATAAACAACCACAGAGAAAAGAATCAAATGAAGCCAGAGGTGAGAGTGAGAAAGAATGATGGTTAAAGTTTATCACTGTGACTCAGACTGACTCACACAACTAACAAGTCTAAATATGTAATTAGACCAGATCTGTCTGTGTGTGTATATTGAAGTCTTGTCCATCTTTTATTCATAGAAATGAGAGAAGAAAAACAGAGGGGCATGTTGGCTGGTTATTCTTGTCCATAAGCCTGTCATTTACATGTTCACACCTAACTGCCCACCCCCACTAAGTCTGTGTCTTGTTTGTCCTCTTTGCACACACATTTTTGCACTTATAAGTGTCAGTGGGACTGTGTGTGTATGTCTGTGTGTTGGTCTGTGAGCCCATGTGCGTGTGTGTCTGGCTTGGACTACTAATTTTCTCTGCCAGAAAATGTCCTGCAGCAAGAATTTGGAGTTGAGAAAGTGTCCGCTGCTCTGTCGATATGTGACACAGTGCCAAAACAGGCACACAGCCACTTTTGATTAGCATGGTCCAACAAGGCCCAATCACAACCACAGCACTGCCAGAAACAGGTTGAGAGAGCTGAGAGAAACTACATTATGCCAAAAACAAGTTTGAGGTGTTGCAAACAAAAACCTGCAACTGCCAAAAACCTGTCAAAAATGCTGTGGACAATAAGAACAATAATCAGAAAATCATTATTGTGACTGGTGCTACTCACGTGCGTACTGCAAATCTGTTTTCATTCACTGTAGACCAACCATTAGTGATAATTAGTGAGAATTAATGACTTTTTGGTGTTTTAATGGTTATAATAGTTTTGGTCAAAGTGGAAATTTAAAGTCTTACTATCAATTTCTACAAAATCTCTACAAACCAATCATTATACAATTGCACTGTTGTATGTTTTAGCCCATTAATTATGTATTATATATTATTCTCCATTTGCTTCCCCATTTTGGACCAGTTAACATTTTCCACATAGATGAAGCATAATATTCATGGAACTCAGATAGTAGTAAATTAGACCCCTGCATCTTCATCCACTGTGATTTCTGAAACCCTGTTGTCTAAAAATCACATTATCAACAATAACATACAAATGCCTTTAGAAAAAAAGTATTGTTGGGATCAGATTATGTTGGCTACTAACATAATGCAAATATAATTTCTGTATTTGGAAAGTTGCAAAAGTGTTGATACTGAATATATCAATAATGTTCACAGATGACATATTTGATTTCTGCCAAATATCCAATATTTCAGTACCAAATGCACTTGACTACAACACTCTTATGCCTTTCTCTTGTTATGTTCAGACACTCAAGACGTTGTTAAGGTTATGGAAAGTTTTTAGTCTGGTTATATACAGCCAATGTTTACACTAACTTCAGCCAGAATATGACAAAGTTTATTTTTAACCAAAACCACAACCGTTCCCCAAACTTATCTACAGTGGTTTTGTTGCCAAATCCTAAGCACTGAGAGGACTGCAGACACCGACAGTCATGCAGTTTGTTTGGCCGCCATCCATTCCAGCCACCTGTTTGCAACTCCGCTGCTGTTAGTACAGTAAATATAGTGCTTAAGATAACGCTGCCAGTGATTACATGTTGTATCTTGCCACTATGACGTAATTGGTAAAGTAATTTAGTAGTACTGTATTTGAGAGCTAATTTCTAAGACAGGGTTGGATTTTGGTGGTTCTCATCATTGGTAGACTGGTAATCTGACATACTGGGCATTTTCCTGGTGGCCTGACAAACTTGTGGGACAATATAATTTAATGTATTGTTTTTTACTAAAACAATCTTTTGGCCAACAACTGGCCCATAAACACAGGACAGTGGCACACTGGTTCATTTTCTATACTGGGAGTCAGACAGGAGCCAGTGATCACACTGGTCCACTTGCACTGGTACATTTATCCACAGCATGTTATTACTTTGCTTAGGTGGTATCTGACTGATTGGGGTGGGACAAAAAATTGCACGGCGAATTTTTTTTCCAGTCCAGCCCTCATTGTTGCGGTCATATAGTAAGCCACAGTGGCAAGATGACAACGTTGAACCATCCATTCATGGCACTGGCAAATAGCTGGGCACCTTCGCACTACCTTGGTTATACAGTTGCTATGTACATTGGAAACATTAGAGGTGGCGAATTTCTATCTGAATGTACCTGTAGACATACTAATACACATGGCATTAGAACGAGACACAAGCTGGACTTTATTACTCTGAACTATAAACATATGTTTGGTCAGGCCTGATATGTTCTGTATTGACATTGTCAGTGTTTCTACTACCTGTCACATTGGTTGCTTTTTCTGATTTTCTCAATTTCTCCATCTCTCTGCTGCTCTCTCTATATCTTGGTGCATCAGCTAATTTAAGATCAAGTCATTTTTTCTTCCCTTTACTTTCACTTAAGTGTTTTCCATCTTCTAACTTTCTTTCCCTCTCTCTTGGCTCTTTATTTGTCACTATTTTGGCACCTCCTGCTCTGCTTCCTTTTTTTGCATTGCTTTCCATCGTATCACCAGTATTTAGGTACCCGGTTAACAAGCCATTTAAGTCCCATCTTCTCGGCTCCCTAATCATACATGCAATATTCATACATGGCTGTCACTCATGCAGAGACATTAAGGCTGTCATTCCTCCTCTGCTCTTCTCTTCCAGTTCCTTTTTCTGCTCTCCCTCCCTCATCTCCTCATATTTGCCGCTCTCCTTCCTCCTCTCCTCCCCACTCTCATCTTTGTCTCCTGCTTCCATTTTCTCTCACTTCCTCTCTGCCCTCCCTCCCTCTCACCCATTCAATCTCCTCCTCTGTTCCCATCTGCATACACAGAAAGAGCGAGACATCTTCAATCTTTTCATGTGATCAACCAAGAAGGACTGCAGTGAAAACTGTTTATTTTTTCATAGAGATGCTATGTGCAGGATCTGTTTATTAATAATAATTTGCTGTAATTCAGCTAAGATGATATATTCTAATAACAAATATGCCTCTCACATTCAAGTATAGACCCTATGGACCCTGCATGATACTTTAATTATTACTATAATAATCATAATCTGTATCCTTCATTGTCTGCAAAATCAACACCACAAAAGTAGTGACAGGTAGACCAGGACCTGCTGCAATTATGGCTTCATTTCATTTTCAATTTGTTAGATGGGGTTGAAGTCATGATTTTGAACAGGCCACTCAAGTTCTTCCTCATGAAGCTCAAAAACCATTTCTATACAAATGCCCTTTTTGACGTGGAGGTACTGTCATATTGAAACAGAAAAGGTCCTGTTTCAACACTGTTCTCCAAAATATCAATGTACTTTGGCATTAAGAAGGGTAGAAATTCTTCCTCTTCCATCAAACCTTATAATTGGCACTATGTTCAGACTGCATCTCTCAAACCCAGTCATCCATCAGTGTGAGTCATCACTCCTGACAACATGTTTCCAATGGGGAAATGCTTTACACCACTCCATCTTATGTTTAGCGACTTTAGTCTTGTGAACACATAATGAATGCAGCAACCCAGGACAATAATTACTTGTGATCTATCTGCTAGCACACTAGCCAGTCAAGAATATGCCTCACTAGTCAGTCAGTAACTTCTTGAGCTTCTTTCTGTCTGTACTGTGTCAATTTTTCAAACTGGGAATTTAGTCCCTAAGATTGTAGATAATTTAATTAAATGAAAATCAGTGAACAAGGAAACAAAAGGTCTCTAAGTTGGGACTCTTACCAGCTTGGGCGCTATTGGGTTACTAAGTGCTAAGAGTTTATTTCAAAGGGCTATGTGTACCATCTACTACTGTCTCACAACGGTCTGCAAACTACTCATTTCCCATCACAAAAGGTGGTGTTTTTTTTAAATACTGTATTGAGTTGTAGCTTTAAGCTGTGAAACTGAAAACTGATATCGCAGCTGTGTTGCAATAAATTTACTATGCAAATGTATTGGGCGGCTGTTTAGAGGAGCCAGGTTCACTTTAAATGGGTAAAATCTCTCATTAATAGCAATATGCAGGCAACTGTGCAAGCTAATAAGTCTCCCTTGCTCACTCTCTCAGTTTCTCTCCTCCTCCTTCACTTAGCAGTTCTTTCTCTGTTAAGACTACACTGCTAATCAGCATGAATGTAGATGGGCATCCAAATGCAATCACAGACAATTATACTCCTGGCTGTGTGTGTGTGTGAGATTGTGAGTGTGAAGTGTACATTTTAGTCTGTTAGGATGTGACACACTGATTAGCCGTCAACTCTTATGCTGCCCAACTGCCAGTCACACAGACAAACAAACAAAAAGCAACACACGCACACACTTTCTACCTATTATACACTCAGGATACTTGTTACAGTCATGGTCACAGCAGTAGGATAAACTGCAGCTAATTCAGCTGAATAACATAACTGAAAGGAACATGTTTTCGCTGAGCACCCTTCATCAGCTCAGTGTGGACAATATTTCTGAGCTGTTTTTAGCTTGCCTTCTTTGCTTTTAAGTTCAGCTGCGGTCCTGTATCTCAGCTGCACTATGTCTCCTTCTGCTTGTGTAAACACTCTAAAAGCTGATCCATTCTTCAACACGCTGACCCAGTTGTGAGGCACGATCACCCACCATCTGCTGCACTATTTTCTACTTATTTAAACTATATAATGGTGGTACTTCAGGTTACAAGGCAGACTTGAGAAGAGAGTTCAAAAGAGAGAGAAGCTACTGTAGTTGGTTTGTGTTCTCAAAATGCCAAGTAAGACTTGTGCTGCCACACAGCTGAAACTGACCATACTGAAATACTGTATATCTGTAGGAGTTTGTTGTTGATCAGCACCAATGAGTCAGCACAAAGCAATTATTGAGATTTTTGGCTTTCATCACTCAATTCCCAGCCTGTCCTGTGTTTCAGAACAAAAACTCCCTGCCCACTGGCATTTTAAGAGCACCCACTTCCCACAACATACACACATAGACACACACAGCTACCCCCCAGTACTCACCCATGCAGTGAGTGACTAATGCTACAACAGTGAAACCTCTGGAAATTAAAATGACTGTTGCAAATGTTAACGGCAAATAGTTTTATTGTTTTGCTTTTCCCATTTTTTCATGGTTGTGCTATATCACATCTTTGTGTCGTGAGTATGTGATTTGATTATGTACTTCTGTACAATGTAATGCAACCCAGTGTCAAAGAATGGGTGAGCACAGTAAAATATTTGAATTTACAAATAATTGACAATGTCAGTAAAAACATTATAAATGTTGTAAAGGTAAAATTCTTGGAAGAGCTGTATATCAGTAAATGTACATATGTACAGTCTAAACTATTATTACAGAATCTAAATGTGGTACATGTTTTTTAGCATTTAGTTTTTTAAGTATTAATACTACCACTTAGGGGCAGCAAAGTGAACCATTGTTTGATTCTACATATGGTGGTTTTGAAATAGTAGTTTTAGATTCCACAATTCAGCCAACAGCTAGTTAGCTCAGTCTAGCACAGAAACTGGAAAAAGGGAGAAACAGCTAACTTCTGTCTAAAAACCTGCTACCCATGCTCACAACACGGCACATATCTCATTTAGTCATCACAAAACATATGTGTTAAATGGGGTTATGTGTGGGACTATTTCTTTCTCTTCTGGTTGCCAAGCAACCCTACAGTAATGAAAAGATGGAAATTATTAGTCCACCAAAGTAACTATATTGTTCTTCTCATCTAAAGGCAAGTTTACATTGTGTGACAACAACCGCATTATTACATGTCACACTGCGTGAGATGTCTCTAATAAAATCTTCATTTCAATCAGACAGGACAATATCAGTTTGATGCAATGAATGTGAGGTGAATCATAACGCCTCGACGTAAATTGAAAAAAGTATATGAAAGCAGAGGTAGGTCGTCATCTCATTCTCATATGCTTTGAAAATACAGTTCATTTAGATTTTGTTCTTTTTCATTTTGCCCCCGTTATTTTGGTGTGTGTACGTTCTACTTAATACATCCATAGTCTTTTTGTTTGTGTATGTTTGTTTTTTATTCAAAAACAGCACCTTGTGCCTCCCACTTCCAGCATCATTATATTCGGACTGATTGTTTGCAGACATGGATCATAACAGCAGTTGCCTCCTAGCTGCACATGTAAAGTACATGGAAGTTGTGTGTTTTAAGTATTTACATACTGAAAGTACACTAGATAATCAAGAGAAATTCTTGAAAAGGCTGCGATATCCTATTCACTAAAATATGGATCCACCTCACATTAGAAATGAGAACAGATCAAATAATTTTACGACAAAAATCATTAGTTTGTATCTTATATTTTGTTATTAACTTTTACAAAAATGTCCATCACATCACTAAAGGAGCAACCTATTCCACAAATTAAGTGAGATCAAAGTGACATATTTGTACCACTTTCCATAGGTGCTAAAAATCATATGAGATATGACTTACTTTGTTAATAAAACCAGACTGTCTATTGCCAAAAGGTCTTAACTAATGGTTCATAATAAAGTCCCTAACATTCCTGCAGGAATCATCGTATCCATGCTTTTATTTCCTCTTGGTGGACGGCTTGTTTTGCAATGGAGCTCTGTGTTTCCAAAGTGGTACACATGTAGTATATTGTGATAATGAGTCTTAGAGAGCTCATTGAGCAGCTGTTGAGAGTAATTAGTATTTAATCTTGGAGAGGAGGGTGCTGTGAATATTCACACTTTGATCAACACAACCAGCCCATCTTCTCCTGTCTTCTCATTTCAATTTCTTCTCTCTTCATTTTTTCATCCCCTCCTCTTACCCTCTTTGCCTCTCCCACTTGTCTACACTTCCAAAGAAGAAGAAGAAGAAGCTGTTTGCATCTATGAAGATGAGAAATTCCCTTTCTTTTCTCATCTCTCTTGCTCTCTGTTTTTTTCTGACTCTTTTGTTCTAGTTGTCTCTTAGGACTGATAACTTTATCGCATTAATGTACAGTCAGCATCATATTTTTACATGTCAAAGTACAAAATGATGCACCATGGAAACCTGCAGTCTGCAAAAAGACAACCTTCCAACATTTTATAAAAAGTTGTTTTTCTCCCAAGCACACCTTCGACATGTTTTTTTTCCTTTTATAGTGATTTATCGGCTGTTTGTTGTGAGCTCTGGGTTATGAAACACTTTGAATGTACTACAGAGAAAGGGTGGCAGCAGTCACTTACAGGGGAAACAAACAAAAAGTACTCGTGTTTACTGGAAAATATGAGGAAAAACGGTGCAAAGCGCAGTCAAGATATATTCTTTCTCTGAACATGGATTTAACACAGTTTTGGACCTGTTGCAGCAATGTTGCAAGGTTGCATCAAAATAGATAGATGCTATAAACAAGAGTAGTTGGTAAAATAACTAGATGCAAGTGATTTGATAGTTTGGTGGTTTGAGAAACAAGGGATCCAACAGCTATTTGTGCCACAATGCTAATCAGTGGAAGCATGGGCAGGTATCCAAATGCAATCACTGACAATTACATGCTGCACTGTGTGTCTTATTCTGTGTATAAGTTTGTGCATGTGTGCAAGTGTTTGAGTGATTAACCAATGTCTTGCTGATTAGTCATCAATCCTCATGGTGCCAAACTGACTGTCAGTCAGACAACAAACACAAAGAAACAACCACACATCCCTCACTGGTGTGTGTGTCCGAATTTACATTGATACAGCACATGAATCCTTGTCTCTTCTACGTACTGTGCTGTGCTGTCAAATGTGTTCCTTCATGTTTGCTGCAGCACACGTCAAGTTTTCCTTGCCCATTCCTGCACTTTCATGCATTCATATCTATATTTTGGCTTTCGAGATGGTGGCTGGTGCTATTGTTTCACTGCAGTGAATAATTATTGCTTCTGTTGTGTGCTTGTTGTTCAGCATGGAGCTAAAACAACAAAGTGAGGAGTGACTGAGACACAACAACTGTAGGATAAGTGGGAGGAGGTAGACAATCAGACAGAAGCCAGTGCTTTATATGAGGTGGTGATGATGACTGGAAGATGAAAACATCTGCATAAGAAGAAGAACCATAAACAAATCAACATTAACTGTCTTGTCCCCTTTCATTCTGTGTACACTCAGTAATGATGATTACTATTTGTGCTGATGTTACTTTCACTTGTTTGTTCCAGATTGTCTTTGATTAATTAATGTGCAAATGTCGCTTTTAAAAGTCATAGCAGAATTCATTTGGATTATTTTTAAATTACTTTGCATTGTTTTATCATGCCCACCAAACCATATTTTAACTCAGACAGTGTCACCAGTTAATTAAATCTGAAAGTAGCTGAAGGACTCCTTCAGACCAGAGGGGTTCTCAAAGGAATCGAAAAGGCTCAGGTGTTTAACCTAAAATGGGAAAATATTTCTGCTGTATTATCATATGTGACACGCAATTATTCATATTATCAATCTGAAATTGTGATTGTTGTTGTGATCTTTACTAATGAACAGTCTAATTTGCACACAGAACAATTATACATTATTGTGCTCTGTGTTAATGATTGCATTTTTTCAAACTATAATTTCAAAGCAAAAGAAAAGTTAAGATGCAGTTAAAACTCTGCATCTGATCCACAGCACAAACCCCATCATCTGAAAACATACAGTTTGTATGTTCTATAGTATTTGCATTAAAGCCACAGATCAATCAATATACCACAATGAATGGAAGCAGACAAATAGGTAGAGCTCTGCTTTGCTTTGGTTGCATTTATTTCTGCAGACCCTGCCTGCCCGTTGCCTTACTTTGTTGTAATGCAGTTTAGAAGCCAATTGTGACCATGTCAAATTTTTAACTGTCATGGGAGGTGACCCATTGATTTCACTGTTGTCAGAGCTGGCTCCTGAGATGTCTGCTGTTGCACAAGAAATGAAGTGACAGACAGGTAAAGCAGGTAGTCCGGCATACAGTAAGACAACAGACAAAGATACAGGAGGGCTGGCAAAGAGCTGATGAGGCAGACTGGGAGACAAGTAGCAAAAGACTAGAAAAGCATATAAGAAAAGCAGACAAACACGGGGCCAAAACCATTTTTAAAAGTCTGGTGTCACAGATGTATAATCCAGTGTCACAGCTTGGTTTATTCTTATTCTGAACAGCCAAGGAAATTAAAGAAACGGGAAATATGGGAAAAAGGCAGAAATAGGAGATTGTCACAAGAAAGAAAAAAAGAAAATTATAATGGGGAAAATGATATTCAGTGGTGATGTTCATTAGTTTCAGTTTGAGTTGCCTGTGGACTGAAACAGATCTGATATAGCCTTATAATTACCCAAGCTACTTTTGGAAAGCAACAACATGAAGTGACATGAACTGCAACAACCATGGACGTTGCGATGTGACATAAAGAAACACTCTGCTGATTTCAAAGTATGATTTTATGCTCACTATTTTTTTGGCCTGTGCACTGTTAACAGGCGGCCTTACGAAAAATTTTGGTGCAACCCATTTTGGCAGTGGTCAAAATGGGTTGCATCATGTGTAATGAGGAAAACAAATGTGTATGCATTTATTCTGTTAAAAAAATCTGAAATTAATCATTCACTACTGCTTGCAGAGGGCTGGTCTTTAGTCTGAGTGTCAATACATTTAAGTCCATCTAATTTGCAGGTGTCCATACACCACATTTAGACCACTTACATACACTTACACACACATATACGTGCTTTGATTTTCATTACAGGTGTTTTGTGATGGTACATATTAGTTCTTCAAGGCAAAAGATAGCAAAATTGTGAGTAAAGAAAAAATATAACATTTCATATATGTTAATTAAATTTTCTTTGAGAATTGTCAGAGGATAGCACATCCAAGCCTGTATACGTGAACTAAACAGCTAATAAACCTTTGCAGGGACAGCGTGTCTATTCTGTGTGTTTATGTGTTGTGTTACTTGCTAATAATTTTGTTATTTAACCAAAACAGTACTTGCAAGGTCATCTGTACAGTATATCTCTCCTGTAGCACTGCGACTTGCTAATGCATGCTAAATCACACCTGAAGCAGCTGAAGCCCCCTACTAACAATAGTTGGAGGGTGTTATAAACAAAGCTGAGTCTTTTCCTCAACCTGTGTTTCCTCCAGGCAGACCTACCATCCTTTCCTCTTCTGTTTCCCAAGTTTTCCTTTTTAATCTTATGTCTTTCTTTTCCTTTAATTTACCTCAGCTCACATTGCCTTGCTGCATCTCTATATTCCCCTTCTCTCCCTCCCCCTCCCTGCCAGGGCTCTCCTTTTGCATTCGGGATCCATCTGTTGGGAAGAACAGCATTAATAGCAATGCTAAATAATACCATGAGGAATCAGGCAGAAACACGCTGCAGGGTTTAAACTAGATCCAGGTGTAATGCCCGAGTACCTTGCCTTCTGGTTTTTACTCAGCACCATGCATTATAAACAGGCAAATAAGCTGAGGGGTTTGTTTACTCTTTCCTCTCTTATCAACATCTGTGAGGGCCACTGAAAGGCATTAAAACATGACATTACATGAGCAAACTATTGCAGCCAGCGGTGATGCATTTTCCTGCTTCTGTGGCTGTTTAGTGATTTTTTTGCCCTACTTCTCCTTGATAGGATGCGTGAAAGTTTTTAAAGAAGGCCAGATGAAGTTGTTTTCAGCTTTGAGTTATTCTGGAAGTCAGTACACGTTCACTCTCAGCCACTGAATGCATTGTTTTCTAATCAGGTCACAGGTCCTCCCTTGTCCGCTAATACAGCAGGATATCCAGACACGATGGCCTTGTTTGCACCACAGCTTAATAATCGATTTTATTCAACTTCACTCACACAACAATTGGATTTTTTGGTCCATTTTAGCTGTGAAAGTGATATAGTGAATTATTGCTGTTAAAGGGACTGCACACCCTGAGGTTTCTCGATACAGTATGGTTCCAAGTAGATTGTGCATTACAAGCACTAACATTTTAAGATGTTAAAGCATTTCCAACTTCAACCATATTCAGTTTTGTTCATAGAGGAGTATAATGTTTCTTTCAGGAGCATTTGAGAATTCAAGGGCATCTCAACATGTGTGGACAAGAGAAACCTGCGATTAATGGATGACTCATTCTACATGCTACTCCACACATGACACTCTATCCTAATACCACTGGTTTAGACTAAGGAAAACTCAACTAAGGGAGAACAACAAAGAAGAGACCCCTCTTCCACAGACATGCAGTAGGTGCCACTTGTAAATTACAATATGGATACAAATTTTAACTTTTTTTGAAATCCTATTATTATTTATATTAGTTAATAGTGCCCTCAGTTATCTGCTGCTCATTGGACTGCATGAAATCATCATCAGCACTCAGCGTATTGGGTCATGCATGCTATAGAACATGAGATGGAAAGAAAATAGGGGCCCATTAAAACAAACCCCTCCATAACACCACTAATACTCAAAATTTCCACAGCACACCTCTAAGTAAATAGAAAGGTAAGTACATAAACATATATAAACAACATAAAGTATAATATTAAGTAAAAGCTTCCCTGTGATGCAGTGCCTTGCTTCTTCAAACATGTGGTGTGTTGTCATTCAGTTTAATCTCTCCAGGATTTGAAAAGAGCCCCTTGTGCTCATCAGACTACTGTAACTGCAGCAATGCTAACCTGCATAACCTCATATCAGATATATCAGGGTTTCTGTCTGGTTAAAGTTATTTTTAAGACTTTTTAAATGATCACATAAAATCATATTTAATACCTATTTCAACACATCATACCAGCCAAAGTATTAAAATATGCTGAAAAATCAATATGGCCTAAGGAATTATTTTTAGGTCACATTTTTGCAATACTTCCCAGCAGTATATAACAATTATAACTAATGAAATGATTAACTGAATGAAAATGACCTGGACCCAAGGAAAATTCATTTCATAAAGAATTTGTTTATTTACAGTAAGTTAATTTGCTAAAACAGTCTTTTGAGCTGATGAACCTCCAGGGTACGGTAGCTAGAAGCAGCGATACTGTTTGCTACAGCATGACAGTCACCAGCTAATTGGATAAAAACCTTGTTACCACTAACATGTATACCCACATACCCACATCAGGCACATACCACCTTGATGGGGTCTGATGACATATGTGTAAAGGTTAAGCTTTTCTTCAGGAAACAAGCCATGAAGTTACAAAATAAATATGATGTGGTCATAATAGATCAAAGGCTCCACTTTTTTAAAGGGGTGTGGCACAAAAAAAAAAAAAAAATCACTGATATATATCACTTTTACCAAAACAGTTTTAGTTTGATTGTTTAAAGCAACGGTCCTGTAGCAACAGAGGGAAATTGCTTTTTGCCGATTTCCATGATTCATTTTGTTCCAAAAACACATTATACAAAAGAAAGGGACAGAATAAAAAGGTTGTGTTGAGGGGGAAAAGAAATGAATTGCATCTGAGAAAATAGAGACAGAAGAGAAAAATCTATTATGGGTACTTTTTCCTTACACGCTGACAACAGGTATTTTCCCCTTCATTTCAGCAGAGATGGAGATATAGACCGCTTGTGATATGAGCCTCACAAAAAGCCCTATTATAATTAAACACAATGTGCATGTGTGTGTGTGTTTGTGCAGAGCAGGTACAGCTGGTGATTTCAGTGGGGAAATCAAAATGATGCTGAACAGGACCTGATCTGAGAGCAGTGACCCGCAGACACACACTCACACACACCCCTGATTGTTATAGCCTTCCAAGACACACTGGACATTTACCAGCGTCCATTACGATGGGCTGCTATTGTACCACAACACCTCTCCATGACAGTAATGCCTGATGACTACAATAGCTGTGTGTGTGTGTGTGTGTGTGTCTGTGTAGACTAAAATAATCTGCATGATACTGTACATACCCTGATGCATGTAGGTGCATGTGTGGGCTTCAATTACTCTCTGGTTGTTTGGTGTTACTTAATGTTATGTATATTAAGTTTATTTACTTAATATACATAAAATGTTTGTGGCTAGATTTCTTGTATTCTGTGTTGGTGTGAGTCAGTTTGTGATTCTCCTTTGTATTTCATTTTCTCAATGTCTCTGTTTATGTGAGTGAAGACCATACAAAACAAATGAAGAGGTAAACAACGACTCTGGTTTATTCTCCATACCTTTCCACATTGATCCTCTAAGGTTTCACATGCATATTAGCATTTGTGAGTATCCTCACTGACATCATGCAGTGTGCTTATGATGATGATGCCATTACATATAAAGTTAAATAATGGAGCGGATAAGACACGTTGAAGTTGGTGCATACATTGACAGCTACAGTTTCATATTCATCGTCAACAGCTTTTTAAATATCTTCTCATAATACTGATGTATGTGTTATGGGAAGCACTTTAAATGGCCCTGCTCTTGGAACATACTGTTTTAAAAAAAACTTTGGTTTATAGCTATTCTCTGTACACTTGGCTGTTTGGGCCAAATAAACAGGGACATGAAAAAAAAAAACTCCAGCAGTTAAATTCCTCAGTTTAACTAAATCACTTCATTCACTGGAGACACATACTTTAACATTTTGCTTTTTTATGTTGAGATTATTAACAGTACAGATTCAGACAGGGAATATGAGAGAGTAAAGAGGAACACAAGGCAGAGACAATAACAATGGGCCTCAGTCATGGTCAGGGATATTGCAATTATATGGTACAGTATATATTTTAGACCTGAAAAAGCCTCTAAAATTCTACCTAACCTTAAACCAACACAACCAAATACCTAATCCCAACCCAAACCTGAACTTTAAGTCTAATCGTGAATTAAGGTTAACTCAAGCTAACTCTAAAATCCAGTCTTAACCTTCTGATAACTGAAGACCAGGCAAATTATCCTCACTCACAAGGTAGAAATGCAGAACGCACACCACCTGCCTGCCCATTCATATGGCAAACCACTTGTGCATAGTGCACACACACACATACGGCTAAACAGTGTGCAGGCCACTGCCAATGAAAATCGATAGAGCAAGTTTAGTGTAATTGAATGATTGTGTGTGTATGTATGAGCCTTTATAGTGAAGAGATAGAGGTAATCTATATAAGTGCTGCTACACTCCTAAACCTTTTAAAGCCTCGTCTGTGCAAGATTTACCTAAGAGACAGCGAGTTTGTGTGTGTGAGTGTGTGTGTGTGTGTGTGTGAGTGTGAGTGTGTGTGTGTGTGTGTGTGTGTGTGTGTGTGTGTGTGTGTGTGAGTGAGTCTGAATGAGTGAACCTGTCTAACACACTCCTGAGATGCTGTTTTAAACAGGCTTTACATCAGCAACTAAATCTGAATTAAGAAAACACACACGTACGCAAATTGAATGGGAAGCCTGCATCTCCATTTTTACACTTTTAAATAAAAATATCACATTTTGTCATGTAGACTATAGGCTTTCCTACATATAACATTACATTTTAATTTATTCACTAACCTAACAAAACGTATGTTGCATATAAAACATACTTGGCTCTTTTTCTGTACTAAACATATTACTAATTATGAAACCAAGTACACTTGCCCTGCATTATCACCATGTTGGAACAAAGTCAGGAAATCCTGATTCTGACTTGTTCACACATTCACACATTATTTGAAGACCTTTAACATGGATTTCTAGCATTGCATTCACACAAGCTATATGAGATATGAGACACAATCAGCCATTTTTATTAGGGTATGTGCAGCAGTTTGTTTAGAGAAACCAGAAACAAGCAGGGCATAACCCCTGGGCATGTGCAATCATCTTTATGAGGGAAAGCAAAGAATGCAGTGTGCTTAATGTTCTAAGTCTCGGAGAAAAAGTTTAACCAAATAAAAAAAAATGTTAGGCGCTGTTTTTTTCTAAGCTTTGAAACAAGGAGAGACTGGCGACTGCACAAAGGGGATCAACTCTGGCTAATTTTTCATTGATGTTATTAACATTAGCGAGCCTCAGTAGGCTCTGTTCCCTGAGTAATTAATTCTTGTGTTCTCTGTTATAGCTCACCTAGCTTGTTATGACACAGATAATATTTTATCAGGCCAATAACATGTATATATGAATTTTGCTGAAAGGACCAAATGACCAAGCTCAATAAAGCTGAGAAATCACAAGCACAAACATCAAGACCATGATTTATCTTTCCAGTATAAACAGATCGATAATGTCAACAGATCAATGCTCCACGCTGAATGTTTAGTATAGTTGTAATTACTTGGTACTGCAATATATCCATTTTTTTGGAAAGCAATGCTTCCTGTTATGAACTCATGTTTAGTGATACATTTATATCAAGCAGACACAAACTTTTAGTGCATTTTAATACCGGAAACCAAATTATTTAAACTCCTTTTTCTCAATGAAGTATCAGTATCAGGTCAACAGTGAGATCAACAAAAATCAAACAGCAGTTGTTGCTTTTGTTTCGCTAGCTGAACTAAATGTTTTCGCAGTTATTTTCTCTCTCCAGTTTTTGGCTGCATATTTGTCTGTAGGTTCCAACGTGTTCACTGTGTGCTTGGGTGTGTGTATGATACAGGTCAGAGAGTGTCAACAATGGAGAGAGATGAGTTCCACATGAATGGTTCACCACCTCTGCTGCCTCTGTCTCTCTTTCCTCACTCCATCCTTCCATTTTACTATGTTTCTCTATTCTAACATTCTACAGCTCTTTCCATCCTCTCACTCAGCTTTGTTTTCCTCCACCTCTATCCTACTTGCTCTTCTATTTTCTTTCCCCATTTAACCTTTCTCTCTTCTCATCCTGTCTCTCAAGTATTTCAACCTCTTGCTCTCATGTCTTCTCTCCCACTCTGCATCTGCCCTGTTACATTCTCTACCTTCGTGTTTCTCTTCAGTGTCACATTGCTCTAACCACTTTAGAATTAAAAGGATATATACTAGAAGAAACTGCTTTGGTCTATGCACTAGGCAAGAAATTACATATTCAACAGACTAAGAATTTTAGCTCTTATCTGCAGGAGGTTGTTTTGGGTTAATGTAGATAAAGCATTATTCCTGTCAAGATCGACTTGCTTCTCCTCAAAACTCACCACTGCTGTTGTTCAGGGTCTGCTGCTTCCTTGACTTTACATTCTGATATACTGGGTCAACCTTTTAAGTACTTAACTGCATCTTGTATGCCTGTAGCATTAATTTCTGAGAAACCACAATACTCCAAATGACCACATTAATTGCACCATGTGCATATACAAACTCATACTAAAAAGCTGTATTTAAAGGCACTAACAACAGTTGCTAAGGTGACTTTGACACAGTGCTGGTGCTGATGCAGACGGCTCCAGGGAAGAAACATAGAGTTAAGAGTTGATCCTTCATTAACTTTTGGTGGGATGCAGTGCAACATTATCTGCCAGGGTGCTAATCAAATACATGCATGCACACATTTGTGGTTGATTACATTAAAAAGTAAAATCTGTATTTATACTGTGTGCCACATGATCAAAACATTGTGGTCATGATAACTTTCCAATGTTGTGAAATCCTGTCTCATAGTACTATAAAATGCTGTGCAGTGTTTTGGTGTCATGAAATAAGCCCCTATCAATGGATTTAGTTAATGCAGGGCTGTTTTTGGTCTGAACTCACTAACTCTGCTGCTTTTTCATTTATGCCTCATCTGTTCCACACCTCCACTTCCACCTGTCCACCACAGTGTATGTATATTTGTTCGTTTTGCTCTGTTGCTTCCTCTCTATCCTCAAATCTCTAGTTTAAATAAGAGGCATGTGCATGCACAGTGCACATTTACACACATACGCATGCGCGCGCGCACAAACACACACAGTAAGAGAGTAAGCTCCAAATACAAATAAGTGTAGACATGAATGT
Source organism: Mastacembelus armatus (assembly GCF_900324485.2). Lineage (NCBI taxonomy): Eukaryota > Metazoa > Chordata > Actinopteri > Synbranchiformes > Mastacembelidae > Mastacembelus > Mastacembelus armatus. The sequence goes on from NC_046641.1 coordinate 20,299,774, forward strand.
GTGCATGAATACACATAGAGCTACACAATGTCAGCTTCCTATACCTTTCAGGTAAGTCCTGCAAGTTCTGCATTTTGGCCACTTGAGGGTAGTAGAGAGCTTTGTCTTAACGATATATTGATCTGCACATTACACACACTGCCCACACAAAGACACACATACACACACATGCACACACACACACACACATACACATATATGAACATACCCACAGTGGAGTGACACTGGGAGGTGACCATATTGTACAGCTAAGTCGTGAAGCTGTGGTGCTCACAAGGCTTTTATACACTCAGGCTACTGTAAATATATATGAAAGGTCCTGGTATTGTCTAGGTGTGAAATTTAGTCTGTGAGTCAAAACATGATGTCAAGTGAAGGAATGTGGATTTTGTATGTAGTTCAGCAGTCTCTTTTTAAGTTCTGGGAGCAGGAGGCTGGCTTTACAGAGGCCTTCCATAACCAAAACAGGTCAATTCTTTAAAGATTATTTCATGGTACTGGGCTTTACTTTTCAATAGAGTACAGCAGAGGCTGACAGGAATGGTGGGCAAAATGCAGGATGTAGTGACTACTGGTCTGAACCTTTTGACAATCAAAGCATACTTTATTTACACAACAATGTACAAACACAAACACACACACACACACACACACACACACACACACACATCCACCCACCCACACACACGCGCGCACACACACACATATATACAAGCAGGCAGACAGCCTTTTTGATCAAGACAGAAAGTTCCATTCGCTCCCTGCTGCTTGATCTTACAGCAAACACAGCAGAAACCAGAGTGCTTGATTTACTTTAATCTCACCAGTAATGTGTCTGTGTTGGCGGCTGTTCCAGTCTGCTAAGGTAAATCAAGTGCCCCTGAACTACTTCAAATATTTGAAGTTGAAGTGACATTGTTAACAGATTTTACCTTTTTCAGAGAAGAGGGGGAAGGGATGATACATCCCAGATGTACTGAAATACTGAAGTGGTAAAAAAAGTTTGGGAAGCATGCAATCACACACTGAAATTTTCTCAGCGACATAGGCATAACTTTTTCATTCAGTCTACCAATAGATACTCTTTATTCAGTCAGCGTCCCAGGACAACCCAGGCATTTTCAATTCCAGAAAACCTGCACAACAGTGCATTTGAGTTTATTACTCATCATGGATGTAATCTTTTAGTATCCAATCAGGAAATACATCACAGCCTTTCCTGTTTTCATAACTGCCTTGCTTGAACACTGAAACAAACACGACAAGGCTGCATACAGAATCAGTGTAAATTTCAACTCCCCAGCAGGGACCTGCTGCATAGCAGAAATGAGAAACTGTAATGAAGATACAGTAATAGATACCTACAGCATGTTATCATGCTGAGATTTGTTTTGTTTAAAGATTATCCATAGGTATGTTGCATTAGACAGCATTAGATCTTTAGGATATGCAACCAGCAAAATTACAAGTGGCTGGTGGTCCCAAATAAGAACAAAAGTTCATATTAAGATGTTATGGCTCCAGCAGACTAAAACAATTTCTATTTTAAAACTTAAAGGTATTTAGGCTGTATAGAGTTATATAGAGAGTCGGAAAAACAAAAAAGCAGCACTACAAAACTCCAAAAAGGATATTAAATGTTCCCTGAGGATTTTTTTATGTTTTTTTGCCACACACACAGACTCATGCACATTCTGCCAATGCATGCATGCTATGTATTCTGATGTACAGATGGCATATGTGTTAATAGCTGCAATAATGCTTTGGAGGAAAGAATATTGTTTTCTAGTAAACATTGATGTACACGATGCAGGATTTAAATACTTAAGAAATGAGCTTTGCAAAGATGGAAAGATGCATGAAACATTTTTGTTAGATAAACGCCATTAACATTTTTTGGGGGTAAATAATTATCTTATTATTATCAAGATAATTACTGATGCATTTTCTGTCAACCAATCCTTTCAGTTGTATTTACTACAAAGGGTTTTACCTTAAAACTGCTCAATGATTTTATTAAAAATACAGTATAAGGACTAATAATATATAGTGTGACAAGTCACTTGTGTGACAAACCCAGAGATAATTATCATCAACTGTCCACTTCCCCTCAGTTTAACTGAACTTTATTTTTTTTTTTGCATCTTTGTACTAAATGTTTTGTTTTATGACCCACCATTTCACTACAAAAAGTCAGTACTAAATAGAAATAATAAATCATCGTAATGCATTTAATGTCAAAAGATCCAAATATGTTGCAGTTTACCAAGGTACTTCTTTCTAGAGAACAAAAATGGGGACATTTGTTTTAAATAGAGTAACTTTGAATGATGCCGACTTGAATTAGTTGAAACAGCTGAAAGTTTAATTGAACTGCTGATGAACGAGGCATGTATATATTTTGCATTTGAGCTAGATTAAGTGTTTATTGGATTACGAGATTAGGGTAAATTTGGTAAATATTTATGTATATGTTTATACACAGAAATTATAAATAAAATATTTCTTTCTTTCTCTTTATCCATCTATCACTCTGTATTTCATCTGACAACATGGGGTGTGTGTATACACATAGTAAGGGCGCCTTGTGCTGAAGTGCTAATGGACATAGGTGTGATTAACACCACACCACATGGTCTGATAGTGCTAGCCACACTGCTAACCACTCTGCTCTGTGTGTGACAGAGTGTGACAGAAAGTGTGTGTGTTACCCAAGCTGTCATCCGGGCTGCAGACATGTAAAAACAGACCCAGCTAAGAGAAGTCCTTGACCTGGAACCCTTCATTCATCCCCAAACCTAAAATCTACAAGACTATTGTACTCTTCTTCTAATTCATTGTTTTGTTTTGATATTATGGTATTAGCATATTGTCACAGCAATTAATTTTAATCAAAGTTCCACATTCATTCTTGACTTCGGAAACAAGGTACAGTATCTGGAGCTTATAATCACATCTCATGATCTTCACTAGCAAATGGAGTTTGCCACTTATGAAACTGGAGATGTTCAAATCTGATGTTTTTCTGAACTCTTAAATAAAAAAAAATCATAGAAAGATTAATGATAGTAGTATATACTATCTACACAGCAACTGGCAGACTTCTATGATATGACTGAAAGCTCCCAAAAAGCTTCAAAGCCAGCACTGATGTCAGATTGTTTCATTAATAATAAAATGTGATGTTTTATTCAGCTTCATTGTATTTTATATGCGTATTTGTTAAACAATCACCAATTGCCATAATGACCAACTTTTGTCTCAGACCACATTCTATTCTATTTGCATCTATTCCCTCAGACTAGATGAGTTCAGCTAAACTTTTATCTTATTAACTTATTTTCTACCCTGGCTGGATACATGGGTCTCCATTTTAACGTTTCCATACAGCTGACACACCTGTATCCTGCTCTGTTTCTGAGAGCTAGAACTGGAGATGTGATGTCGGTAGATGTTCATATCATAAGTGTTGATTTTATTTTATATTATTAGTTTAATTGACAGGGACAGTGTTCATTTCGTAATAAATAAAAATCAACCCTAAAATTTTCATTTGTTGCCCGACTCCAAGGCAGCCTATTTGAGAACAGATATATCTCATAAATGTCATGTACACAAAATAATTAATGGACAAGTTATAGTACACCAATAAGTAATATCACTGTGCCACATGCTGTACTGTAGTTTAATTCATACGCCTACTAAATAAGTACAATCACGCACAGAAACTGACCCAGACAGTCAAGAGAACATTGCAGAGAAATACTTTGTGCATCAGTTCTCAAACACAGAGCTGATACTGGTCTCAAACTTTCAAATCATATCACATATAGATGTTTTGTTTGTCTTCTTTAATTCGGTTATTGCCAATTCCATGTGCACATCATTTAAACAAGATGTTCCTTGAGAATAACTAGATGGATTAGAGTGACGATTACACTGTGCCAGAATACATTTTAAAAGTTACCTCCTCAACCTAGATCACATCAATCTGAAATGCCCAAGGCTCCAAACTCATTAAGCCCTGGGAAAGTTCTCTCATCGAAGCAGAAAGACATGCAGAGAAGACATAAAACAGTTGGGTAAACACAACTTTGAATCTCTCTCACTGCATAACTAACTGTCAGTTGCTCTCCATCATCGTAACTGCTTACTAATTCAGCCAATTTTTTCCCCACTCCCTGCAGCAATATACAACTCGCGAATGATTAGTTCATTTGCAACTAATCTCTTTTGTGAATGGGGTCATTAGGAGTATTGTCTTGTTATCTGGGCACCACTAGATACCAGGACTTTGGACATTAAGTTGTGTTTATGACTAAGACCGCTGAAGAGACAATAATTTGTTTCACTCTTGGTCTTAAAAGTCAAACCCTGATCTAATAATATTTTAAACCACTTCATGAATACGCTTTCATTCTCACAATAAAGTAGGATGTTGTTGGCTGTCTTTAAAATATCTATAAAAAAGTCATTACAGCATATTGCTACAATTAGATTTCTAAAAGTGACTTCACATTGTGGTGTATTTATTAGAAAAAAAAGGTTTTAAAAAATGTCCCTTCAGTCTGTCCACTAGTCATAGAGTTAATGTCCCACATCCTGGTTACTGGGATCCAATTAGAGCACACAATCAGTCAGTCACTGAGCTGTAACACTATGGTGACAGGTAGGAAAGAGATGCTCACACTTAGACACACTCACAAACACATAAACACACACGTGTTCAGCTTCAACTGATATGAGAGACCAAGGTTGATAAACAGTTTATCATTAAACTACCACTACTTTAATTTCTCATCCCAAATTCAATTACACATTGCATCCCAAATGTGCGATCTTTTCACATTAACATAAGTTGTTGTCCAAGTTGGTTTTCTTCATTGACTCTGCATTGGAGATTTCTTGCCATGTCCACTGATGGTTTGGTGCAAAACAGAATTATTGATATAATTTAGAATGGTGTCCATATTTCAGATCCTGGCGAATAACCAGACATCTCAGTAATGAGATAAGAAATGAATTTCCTTGATTTATTTGTGGGTTGCATGAAGCATTCAGTTTGAGGATGAGTTTTGAAAAGAACTTAAAATAAAGTCTGAGCTAAACTCATTTAAAATAGACAATTAGTCTTGTGCAACTGAAAGTCTATTGCAGCTTTCAAAACACAGAATAGACACATGTACTGTACTTTGGCAGATCAAAAATAATTGATAAATAAATTGATAATTGTTTCTCAACTGTTTTTATGTGCTGTGCCTGTCTTTCACCATGCTGTGTGGAAGTTGGCTCTTTGTTTTTAAGTGCCACAACCACATGCTGAGCAAGCGCCAACAATATCAAACATTTTTGCCACAGGACACAGATTTTCTTTTCCTGGCCAATAAAATTTCAACAGTACATGTGTCAATATGTGCAAGAAATATGGATTTGCTATTTTCTGGCTTGTTTTTTTTTGTTAAATCCACACCTAGTTTCAGTGGGCAGCAAAGGGATAAGCAAAATCTTTATTTGTGTGCTGAATGTGGGAAGATGATCAGGTATAGATCATACCTGAGCAAAAAATAAACAATTGCTTATTTTTCCAATACTGTTGTTCTTCTCAATATGATGATTGACAGTCCCTCCTACTAAAACACCTTTCACCACTAATTTTGGCTGTGATTTTTACTGTCCTTTATCTTTCTAGTTGTGCACGTCTGGTTTGCTTTTTCTTCTCCATCAGGCACAAATTAAAAGAAAATTAAAGAAACAGATCTCAGTCAAAGGCATTTGCACACAGTGGCGTGTTTGATTTGAACACTACAGATTCGATTTGTTTGGTGTATACTGCCAGGCAGACTGTTTTATGATGCAATTTCTATGTCTTGCTCTTCCTACCACATTTCCATTTCTTTCTTCTCTCCCTTGCAATGAAGCTACTTTAGCATTGTTTTAATGCTTTACTTGGACAGTGAGGCTCATAAAGGCTCATAACCAGAGGTTGGCAGGATGTTGCTTCCCTCATATCCTTTAATGGGAAATCCATGCTGCTATATGAATGACTCAAATGTGAATAAAGGTAACTTTAGCATCATCCACACACCAGCATACTGGTTATTTTACTGTTGAGTATTAAAATGTCAGCACACTGTAGCAGATACTAGTGTAATGTAGTGTAGTGCTGTAGAAGAGTTAGATAAATGTGTGGTATATCAGAATCAAGCAAACATGTCTTTATTAGGTTTAGGTACAAAAAAATTAGTAGGCTAATTTTAAGGAAAAATCATCATTTGGATAAAAACAACTTATTATTGTATGAAAACACCTTTTTTGTCATCTCACCTATTCATGCAACCCTTCACTTTGTCATTCTTTATGTGTTTTGCTCCTGCCATAATTAGCACAGCCAGCAGAGGTCACTTAATTATAACACTTATCAATGATAGGGACCTTCTGGCCTGCCACTGGCTGCCATTTGCCCTTTCTGAAACATAACTGTGGGCGTGATAACAGCTGATAATGGCCATTTAATGGGGCAATAACATTCAAAATGGCTGCTTTTGGGGGAACTAAGCCTCCTCTATAATTCAACCATCAAGAGAGAGAAAAAGACAAAAAGATGAAGAGAAACAGGAGCTAAGATGCTATCAAAATTCATGAGGCTTCCAGACTGATGCTGCCCTGCAATCTGACAGTCACACGGCTATTGCTGCAATCACACACTTCAGCAAGGGAGACCAAAGTGTGTTTGTTATGTATGCATGGATGTTTTGAGTTAGAAAGTGTGTGTGTGTGTGTGTGTGTGTGTGTGTGAATTTTTGTCCATATTTTAGCTGGAAGGCTTGTTCCTATTCAGTGGTTTGTCATTATGTCAACATGTCACAGTACATGTGTGTCCAAATCAATGTTGAAGTCACCACACTGATTTAACTTCCGCTGCCTCTCCTCCTCCTTTCCTTTTTCTTTAGACAGAAATAGCACCCAATTTTCTTCCTCCATCTCTGCCTCCTGCAGACACAAACATGGGTACTACAAATGGAAATTCAGGGTGTCATCTGGGCATTTTGTCTATTTCATTGGGTGGTTAAAGTGAAGACAGATAAAGTGATGAAAGTGAGTAGTGTGTAAAAACTTCAGACCTGAATCCAACCATGTTTTTGTGCTTTAAAAACAGTGAGCAACCCAATGCCCTAAAAGCAACCATTATTATAACACTGTCTGATTCATGCTCAGTTCCCCTTTGATTTCTTTCAGAAGGAAGGATATCCTGGAAGCACCAGCTTGAGATTTGGGGATTCTCAGAAAGAAATGGAGAAAGATGCTGAATGAGTTACCCACAAATGCTAAACCCTGAGCAGAGCAATGATGGCTTAAGTACACTGCCATGATTAAAAGGGTGCCAGTGGATATATTTTACAGTCAGAGAACTAAGTCTGAGTGGGCCTGAACTAGCTCATACAGTAGGTTTCAATTCATTGGTCCCAAACCCGAAATCCTTGGCATCACTGAGCATTAGGTTTTTCACTTGCTTTATTGGCATATACTTTTACTACTCACTCTTTAATGTAGGAACTAAATATTTAAGGAGCATTTTCACTGCAGCCTCTTTACTTTCATAGAACAGCAACTTTTATATTAAATTCAACATCTATGAACTAAATCATCCAATTCTTCTAAAAATAGTGTTAAGATTAACCTTGTTGAAAAACAAGTTTGCAAAATTGTTTGGAAGATAAAATGCATTTTCATCTCAGCGTGCACTCAATCTCTTTACTGGTTGTAGAAGAACAGTGTAAAACTGTAAAAGGCTGGCACTAATAATAGAGGCCATGGTTGCTCCTCATTTTAAATTTCACAGGCATTTTATGAACTTTCAAGGGCAGTTTTGCCCTGAGAACCCATTAATTTCTACCCTGGTGTGTGTGTGTGTGTGTGTGTGTGTGTGTGCGTGTGTGTGTGCAGTTGTGTGCTTTCCATTTAGTCATCTCAGTAAACTGTAAAAGTCAAGCCCATTTGGTATTTAGCAGAAGCAGAGATAATAAGCTTTATCAAACTTGATCTGGGTCTTGAGAGATTCAGGAGGACTTGAACTTGAGCTGTTTCAGAACTGAAACAGCACATCAGTCAAGAACAAAACAAAGAGAAGACAAACAGTGTTGCTTCTGGACCATTTAAACCACAGGGGTCAGACTAGTGCCCTGAAATGAAAGGTACAATGTGTACCATTATTTATAAATATGTTAGTGTCATTACACACTAATGACAACATTATACCAACTGTAGCATTTACTTAATCTTAGAATGAGCCTTTTAAATCAACATAGGGAGCAGGTCTCCTTTTACAAAGGTAGCCATGTTGTGCTGCCATGTTTCTACAGGGAACAACCAAACACTGGCTCTAGTCAGGGAATGTTTTTTTTTTTTTTTTAAAGTCGGCAGCCACCATAACCACCCTAACACCTGCAGCTGGGGGAAGGTGCTGTTGGGGTGCACAGAAGGTTGCATTTTGTAGTTTCACCACTAGATGCTGCTAAATCTTTCACATTTCACAAATTGCACCTTTAAGAGCTTATTAGAATAATGGCAGGGATTAGGAAATGGGAGGAAAAATATTTATGCTACCAACATCACTGCTTATCACAGTGGTCAAATTTAGACCAAGCTTAGATTTTGTTGATTTTTGCGAAGAAAACACCAAAATCAACACAGTGTGGAGTGAAGATACTAACTCCTCCTCTAAGGGAAGGTAGAATACCAAGTAAGACAGTTGTTGCTAGAGTTTTGATAACATATACATGTTTTTGATCTGATGCCAGTATAGACAGGACGTCACTATTTTAAAAAATATAGCCATATTCTGATCTGGGATCCACCCGTCATTACGCACTGCATCTTTGATTCACTCTCTACTGCCCTGTTCCACATTAACATAGGATCAAGTGCTTATGATGTGTTTGTGTGCATGTCAGGTTCATATGGGTATTGTATCGGTGTGAATTTCACTTGATGAATGTGCATTTATAATTACCATTTTGATCTTTATGTTTATCACCAGGTCATTAAAAAAATGCTCAATGCCTTACCCAAGGCTGCAGTTGCCTCATCACTCTGTGAGCTAAGGGAACGATGGTGTCAGGAAGACATTATAATTTTTTCCTTTTTTTTCTTCGTACCACATTTTGAAGTTCCTCTGTTCTCCCTTTTCTCTACTCCTCCTCTCTTTTTGTTAGACTCATAGCAGCTGTACTCTGTCTCTCTCTTGCTTTGTAATGGCTACTTTTAAAATATCTCTTATACACTCTTACAGACACATCTCAGGCTTTCTAAATTCCATTTCCCCTGCAGGCATATGTTGAAACCCCTGGATCTATTTAGATGAACACATAACAATTTCCTCAAACACTTGAGATATCTTCACTTCACTTGAATGCAGATTTGTCTAAACTGTGTTTCAAAGTGAAATGATACTCCCTGCTGTGCCTGGTAATTACACTCTGACTTGGCAGCACCACTGCCACTGAGTGACAACTGCCTTGTTTAGCTGTATGATATAATTTCATTGCTATAGTTGCAGAACAAATGGGAAAAGTGACACCAAAAGAATATAGGAAACAGAAAATAAATAGTGCAGGGATACATAAAGCCAAGCTATAAGGTGGGACCTAAAACACATAAAACACCATTTTAAATATTCCTCCAATATCTTTACAAATAATACTACCAATTTTTTGGAATTTGGCTATTTCATTAAAGCTGAAGCTTGAGACAAATGGCTAACAGGAGTCTATGAAATTGATTTTGATTTTTAGTTCTGAATTCCCATCATATATTCCTGTTGTATATATATATATATATATATATATATATATATATAACTAGTTTATTTTGCTAGTGGATATTGCCTTGTCTCATACTGAGTAGGAGGCTATTCCTGTGTACCCGCTATCTTTACATTCATTCATTCATTCATTCATTCATTCATTCATTCATAGGGACTGTTGACCATGATAAGCAGAAGGTTCGCTGTGGCACTAATGAAAAGTGTTGTCTTTACTATCAACATCCGAACACTGGAGGGAACATGAGAAACTGACCTTCTTATCTAAATTTTGCAAGGTTTTTTGATCCAATACATACAATTACAAATTACGCTTAACAAATGCACCAATAGCCATCTAAGCCACACAAACCAACAAACAAACTACCAAAGAAATTGTTAAATATATATACAACTAGTTCATTTTGCCAGTTATATTTAGCCTGCCAGAAGGATTAAATGTTCAAGTGAACACATCATCTTGTCAATTTCCTGAGGCTTTTTTAGTTTTTAAACCAAAACTGTGATTTTCCCCTAACCATAACCATGGACAGTGAACAAACTTAATTATGTTTAGGCTGGTATAGTATTGCAAGAACACATGTCATAGAAAAATACTTCAAATGTGCATTTAACTAACATTTTGCAAGTATCAAAACACTTGTGCCTTGGCAGATGTGGTAATTAAAATAGTTTCCTAATTATGTTTATATAAATATAACTGAGAGAGCCTTAATTTTTCCTTAACTTACAGTTGCAAATTAGTTGTATATACAGTACAAACAAAACATACACTATTGACTGTCAAAGCAACACAAAAATACAACTGCTCAATAAATCATATGCATTTTGCTACTACAAGGAAGATGTTGAAGGTGTCTTATCTCAGAATATTTTAAGCATATTGTTGGGTATTATTTTCTTACCTTTGCATATTACATAACTTAGGCATTCTATTTAATAAAATGGATCAGTGGCATTTCAGAATGGCAGCCTCAATGTCACACTTTGCTTTTCATAACATTTTCAAACATGATTGCGAAAACGTGGTCCCAACTACTCAAAGTCTGACTCTTTTGAAATATTCGTCTACTAAATGAATGGCTGGTGTGTGTGTGTGTGTGTGTGTGTGTGAAGACAGGCAAGTGCTTGTGTGTGTTTTTCTACAGACTCTGCTTTATCAAGAGCAGAGAAGGAAACTGTGAGTAGCTGACGCCAGTTGGAAAAGGTTGGTTGGATAAAAGTGATGAGGCCTTTTGTATAAAATCTGCTAGCAAAAGTACAACAGAAGCAGTGTCTCATTCTGTCCTCATTGCATTTAGATTGCCTAATTTGCACATGAAATGAAGTAGCGTCTTATCCCTGTGTAAGTTGCACTGATAAGTGAATTTATGTTGCACCATGTTGAGCTATTACCTGCTGATGATTGTATATGGCCTGTAATATGTAAGTGTTTTATTGTATACTTTCTGTGTTTTTGCATTTTGTTGTGCTCTGAATGCAAATTTTCCTTGTAGGACCCTTAAAAAAGGTTTGAACCCCTAGATCTAACTCCCATCATGCAATGCACCTATAGATTTAAACTGCAGTATATACAGTGTATAAGGGCTCACAACAAGAACAGTAGCTGATTTTAAAGTAACTGGTAATCTAAATCAACCAATCTGAGGACACCATTAAATTGCACTCCCTCACATTCTCTCTTTCTATTGGTTCCAAACACTGACTTTCTCTTCCTTTGTCTCTATGGTAAGCAATGAAGCAGGTAAACCAACTCCCATGCCTCTCCAAAAGTCAGGGATGTGTGAAAGTAATTAACAGCATGTGTATGTAAATTTAAAGGTTTACATTAAAAACCAACTTAATGAGCAAAAGGAGAGGAGATAATGGATCTTAAGAGCCCTGCTGGGGGAAAACATTGTAGTCAGTAATTGAGCCAGTGACCTTTTTAACTGTTGTTTTGAGGGAATTTCTTTGTTGAACCCTGATCGCTGAAGGCTGGAGACTGGTTAGAGTCCGTACACCACTGTGCATCAGCTCCTGCAGCATCTATACCACAGAAGCAATATCTGAAAAGCACAAACATGCTAGTACCTCTATCCAGTCAAAAACAAACTCTACACACTAATTACTAAATATAATAAATTAACAAATTCAGTTAATAAATATATAAAATGTCCTAAAACCTGGGCCTTCATACTTTATTTTCCCTTTGCTGCATGAAAAAAACTGCAGCGGTATTTCAGCTGCAACCCCACAGTCCACCGTGGAATAATTAATTCATTTGTATGATAGACCAGTAAAGTACATTTCTGCACTTTTGAACTTCAATGCTGCACATTCAAAGCCACAAGGTAAACAAAAGCAATTGTAAACAACAAGTCATCTGTAACATAACCATCAGAGATTTAAATATAGTGTGAAAGTAAACAGCAGAGGAAAAAAATCTTTACTTCCTCAACATCAGAAAAGCAAAATGACGGAAATGCAATTAAAAAAAAACATCTACAAGCAAAATTATTTGCATAAAACATAAATTTCTCAGTGGCACGCATAAGCAAATTGGAAAGGACTGACCTGCAGAATGTGTAAGTTACACACACTGCCAATAAATTCATAACCCCTCTGTGTATTTCTCTGCATGTGCTTTCTGTGGATGTACAACTACCAGAGTGATTAAAATAAGGATTTAACATGCACACTCTTTCTCTCGTGTATATGTACACACCAATACCTGAAGAAATGAAAAATATTGTCCACAAAACCACCAAACAAATTTATATGTTCAAAGCATCTCTCCATGTTTCTCTGCATGGCACCATAAACCAGCGAGGTCTGTGTCCGAGTGCACTCCTGCCGTCTACTTTCCCAGTTTGACTTTGTCTCTTAGTGCTCAGTAAAAGTATGAGCAGTCTAGGACCCCTGCCATTGACCTGGCCTCTTCAGGGCACTTGAAACAGAGTGGAAAGATGAAAGAGGCTTGTGGAAGGTTCAAAGAAAGGCTCGCACTTACACAGGAACAGACAATAAAGCCAAGTAACATTTTATTTATATAGCCCAATATTACAAATCCCAAATTTACCTTTAGGAAGTTAATAGTGTGTACAGATACAGCACACTCTGTATGTCTGCTCTCCAACCCAACCACCTCTTGGTGGCTGCCAATAATAAATGCAGCACATCATTTGTTAAAAAATGCTGCCACTGAACCAAATCCAGCCAGTGATTACATTTCCACCATACCGTAACTGGGGTAACAGTTTCTAGTTAGTGGGGTTGTTTATTGATCATCTGAGGGAGAAATTTTATTGTTTAATGGGAAAGGTAGAAAATACTGGGTACATTATAACCTCAAACACACGTATTAGAAAGTCAAAACATTGAAATTATTATACTTGCTTGTATTTTAATTTTTGCAGATATGATATATGATGTGATGATCTGTTATAATGCCTGCTGGTTTAGAGAAGCAGGTGAAATCACATCAGTATTGGAAACCTTGTCTGCAAACAAAAATTCCTAGTTTACATCCTGTAATGCTAAATGGCAGAAATCTGGTCTATCTGTGCTAAGCAGAGGATGATCAATACACTGAGGATGATCAAGGCTATTTACCAGGCTGCACACATTCACTTTCACTCAGTTTAACAGAAACCATGACGAGTTACAAACAGGTTATACATTTCTAACTGTATTCAATAACATGAGACCATTTATACACGATTGAATACATAGTTATAAATGTATAACCTGTTTGTGACGTGTCAGATCCAAAAGTATTTCAGGTTTTGATGAATAAAAACTGAATAAGGAGATAAACCAATGGCTCTAAGCTTTACGTGAAAAGGGAAAAGGAAAAGCTTAGCTTGATCCTTAGTTAATCTAAGGACTGGAGGTGAAATAAATTACAAATATCCAGTGCACATCAGAAGATCAGGGTTTCCTCTCTGGTAATCACAAAAGAATGGACCTGAAATGTACATAATCAGTATGAAATTGTGATTGTTTAGGATCTTCTCTCTTAGAATTTTTTAAATGCTTTTTACAAACACAGATACTCTAAAGTACCAAATAACTATTTTCTTAAAAATATGTTGGAATGTCACATCACTAATAGTCTGGGAAGTCTGCTTCTCTTTCATTTGAGCAATCATTGTTTTCAGAACAGATGCCAGATTTGACACATGATGAACATTTCCTGTTGGGATACATGTTTTTTTCTGAGAAAACAGAACTGAAGTGTTTGTTTGTACTATAATGTTATAAACTTCTCTCTCTCTCCCTCTCTCTCTCTCTCTGTACCTTCTGCAGGTGTCCCTGGTCCTGCAGCTGTATATTGCTGAAGTGCAGTTACTGGCCCCACCAACCTGCAGTGTCTATTTGTTTTTTATTGTTGCTGTTCTTTTCTCTCTCCTCTATCCACTCACCCCAACTGGTCGAGGCAGATGGCCGCCCAAACTGAGCCCGGTTCTGCTGGAGGTTTTTTCCTTCCATTAAAGAGAGTTTTTCGTCTCCACTGTCACCAAGTGCTTGCTCATAAGGGATTTGTTGGGTTTTTTGTTTTTTGTAAAGCGCCTTGAGATGATTGTGTTGTGATTTGAATTGAATAAAATTGAATTGAATTGAACAACATGCTACTCATACCCAAGGGACATGCAGACCTAGCCAACATACTGTACTTTTCAGAGTTTCATTGTCTAAAGATGCTCAGTAAATGAATTCCAGGAGAGATATGTAACAACAGAAGCAGGTTAAATTTACCATACAGTAGAGCTGAATGAAACCATGATGGAAACAATTGGATAATTCTGCATCAAAAAGAAATGTGTCTGCAACAAAATGAAGACTGCTGCAAATTGGGCCCCACATTTTCTCTCTCACACACACACACACACACGCACGCACACACGCACGCACACACACACACACACACACACACACACACACACACACACACACACACACACACAGCTGAGCACTCACTCCTCAGCTTTAATCATCAGTACCAAAAAGCATGACAGTAATAAAGGACAGAGCTCACCAACTTCCTCTGAGCCAGGGCACAAAATATACTTCTTTTTGTTTGTTTGTTTTTATTGTGAATGTATTGTGAAGCATGCTTGGGTCACCAGTGATGTTGGTAAAGAATGACACAACACCTAGTAATATGCACTATGAAATAAAAGAAAAAAAAAATGGAGGAAGTGGACAACGTTTAATATTTTATTAATGTTAACTGTTTTAATTGATTCAATAGTTATATTTTATTAAAATTAAGACTACCACAACTACAAGTACATAAATTAGATCAGTATACAGAGATAGCAAACAAAGTTATTTATAAAAAAGAGAAATCATTCTTAAAGAACCTATAGTGGCCCTGTCCGCCCTAGAAAACAGTACCAGAGCTACCAGTGAGTGCATATCATTTCTCAAACATTTTGTTTCAGGAGTTGTTTCATTTCAGGTTTTGCTTAGCATGAAATCCTTGACACAGCTACTGTTTTTACAAGTGTCTTCATTTTTCTGTATTACCTCTCTTTAGAAAAAGATTATTTCCAAAGTGATTTTGCATATGGTACAATCACCAACAGTTGGTGCTAAACTACAAAAATGTTAGAAAACTTTGTTGCAGGTATTGATGGTCAAGTTTTTTAAATAGAGAATATCTTTCATGACTTCCTTTGGATCAGCTAGTTCACTAACAGCACTGGATTTTAAAGTAATTTGTCACATCACCCTCCACATCCATTTTCTGCAAACTTTGATTTTCTTTCTTTTGTTTTTTTTACTATCCCCTATAGTAGTTTGAATGGCCTAATATCATTAAGTTATGTTTACATTTACATTTATTAATAGTTATTGAGAACTAAGTGGAAATGGATCGCACTTAATTTCTCACTGCACATTAAGGACTGCTACATGTGGCTTTTATCCACAAACTAAATAAACATTAATTATTTACTGTGGTTTTATGATAATTTGTTGACATACTGTAATCTTTCTCGCTGTTTTCCAATTTAAAGCTGTTGCATAAAATTTAAGAAAATCCTTTTTCACAGCAATCATGTTGTATAGATGTGATTAATGTTTCAAGGTGGACTAAAATGATTGTTGCTATAGAACTAAGCATCAGTTAAGTAATCTTACATGTCTACAAGCCCTTTCGTGTTAATGTTTTAATTAGACCACACATTAAATTACTGAGAAGTACAGCTTTTCTTCTCCACTTCTGACAGAGCAAGGACACAGAGCTCCTCAAAGAAACGTGAATGGGAGCCATGCTGAAATAAACATCAGATAAATCAGTCATCTTGCAGGTCTGTCTACAGGTCCAGTAAGTTTTAATGATTTAACTTTTTTAATTGGGCTATGTTTTGACAACCTCTCATCCAATCCAAGCTGACTCAGTTTTTAGCCTCGCTTGTAGCTCGGCACATTGATGGCCTTGCATACTTCTGAAAAGCCACTTAATCAGCCCGTTCAATTAGATTTAAATTCATACAAAATGTTTTAATTAGTGCTGTTTTTCTTAATCTGTGTGCCTTTTGACAAAGTCATGAGAGAGATCGGGCTCAAGATTGCGATAAAGAGGGAAGCTGATTATTTGGTCCTGCCCTCCGCTTCCTCTTCCTCCTTGTCCCACATGTGTTTCGATGAGTCATCATCATGTGATTGTGCCAGATTGTAAGGAGCTCTCTGCACCTGCAGCTGGTTTCTACATTTTACCCTGACAAACACCAAAGATAGTGTAGGTTGAAAGGTAGATGTTGCTTCACCACAGTCAAAATAACAACAGTGCCCAGTTCTATGGTGCATTTGTGGCAATGACACATAGTCCTAACAAAGGATTAGTTTATTTGAATGAGTGATAATAGCTCTGTGGCTCCCTATTGATCAGCTGTCTTTACCTGTGTTTGAGCTTATTCATGCATATTCTTTATATATTTTCTGTGATATATGCCAATTTATAGCAGTTTCATTTTGAATGATGACACACATGCAGATGTTGGCGTGGCTAAAGCCCCATTTATATGGCATTAACATTATGCAGGGAGGAGAGCAAAAAAATATAACTTGTGGTTTCTGGCAAGTTAACTCATCATACTGAGTACAGAAGAGTTGAACACAAGATATGGCACAAGGTGAATTTGAGTTTAAAATTTTTCTTAGTCAGATCCTAACACACACCAAACATATACTGATATCATTCAATGTGACTTACATCCCCTGAGGATATCTTCATCTTCCCTGTCCGCTGCAAGTAAACATCCATATACTTAGAAATCATAGAAAAAAATGCTTTTCTTCAGTAACTGTAATCCATTGATAGGTGTGTGTATATAAATAGGTATATTGTGAACAGGGAGAGCTAATGCCTAATTTAGCATACTTTTAATGATGCCAGCCTTCCACAATGTAAACACATATAGGCTTAGAACAGGTCTTAAACGAGAATAGCTATATCCTTCATTTTAATAGAGTAGCTTTGAGGTCTTGATCTCCTTGTAGTTTTAATCATATGTTACACTTTACAATATGCTAGAAAACAGTAGATACTAGGGAGACTATGCAAAGATGACCACATACATTCTGGATTGGATCAAAAACTAGCTCATATTAAAATGACCCCACCTCCACTGGATAAATAAATCCCATCAAAACTCCAAAGGGAAACAAACAAAACAAAAAATAGTGAAGCTGAGATTGAGAATATTGTGTTTTGTGACATAGTCAGTGATTGGTCTCAAAGCGTATGGGGATATTTTCACTTTAGACAGCCTTTAAGTGTAACATAGCTGAATTAATATACATAATTTCAGATTGGACTGTACTGAGACCCTGGAGATTCTCCTTGTCAATTTATTTGAATATATAATAAAAATAAAGACTTTATTCAGAAACATTTTCATATGCTGCTCAAGATGGATGGGAATTACAATGTGATACACTGCCAGGTAGAAAGAGGATGTCATGTACATGTACAGATGCCATGGTATCTGTACATGTAGCTTTTTTTTTCTATCAAATTATGAGAAATGTTTTATTGCATACTTTAGAGGAATAAGGACAGTGTCACCCTTTCAGATGTTGATGCTTGAAGGGTGTGCAACAAAACATTACAGGGTCTGTAAATGTACCTTCATATTTCTATCATTTTCTTTCCTCTACTCTGAATCCAAAAAGAGTGGTAAAAAGTTGGAACCACTGTATACACAAGATTGCAATTGTATGTTTTTTACAACAGTTTAATGTATAGGATGTTACATCTGAATGAAGTCAGAGTAAAGTAGAACCACACCAACTATAACAGCCTAAGCTCCAAAATGAGCAGGAGAAATCAGAGCGAGTGAGCTGTGAACATATTTTAAATAGTTCTTCTTTTTTGATGATGATGAGCAGGTCTTATCACACAGGCTGCAAGTCCATTTCAATTCAACATCCAGCACAAAGAAAAACCTTCACCGTATGGGGGACAACGCTTACTCGGACTGAGAGCAGAGCAGTAATTGGAAAGCTTAATTGAGGAGATGGCATCTTGTTAATTGAATTAGCAGCAAGAGAAAAAAGAAACTGCCAATTCAGGACAATGTCATAGAGTGACATTGAGCGATTTAGAGAGAAAGGAAGCGAACGGAAGAGTAGGTGAGATACAGCTACAAACACTAATGCATGGAGAAGAAAACAGATGTAGACAGGCAGATCAACATAAGGAAGAAGAGATGGACAAGAGGACTCTTCAATGAGAGAATCACACATTTAGGAGGAGAGAGGACTAGGGAAGAAATACAAGGGGGTTAAGAGAAGAAAAGATGTGGGGTGGTGAAAGAACACACACGGACACACTTAAGAAAAGGAGGTAACCTATGGGAAAAGAGCTCATGACCGATTACTGTTACAGCTAACAGAACTGTGTCCTGAGAGACATCAATGTTAAGCTGTGTGTGTCTGTGTGTGTATCACTTTGTGTCACTACAATAAGAACACAATATTAATTATGATTTTTCCCTCATATCAAATTTTTCATCAGCACCTTGTGAGGAGAAAATATTGAAAAGGCGTTTGATCCTAGAGAGACATGTACATAGGAAAGAAGAGGGAGAGCAAATTTTGAGGTTAAAATAAATGTTTTTGGGTGAAACTTTTTTGTATTTTTGTGGGTTTTTTTTTTCTTTTCGTTTCAGGCCTGGTACATTTCAAAGGTCAGCAAGCAACTCTAGCTAAAAATCTTATTTTTGATGACCTCCAAATGTCTAATGACTCTTTGCTGTAGTGATGCAGTGATGTGACATCACTGTTGGATGTAGTTACAGGTGTAAGAGACCAATCACATTCATCAGTGATAAGGGAGGTCACCAGACTTTATAAGGGCAAGAAAATGAGGGAAATCACAAAATCACATTTCCAGAGGCCAAGGTGGTTTTTCTGATATTGTCTAGTTTTGCCACTCGACAGTTCATCCAGGTTTTAATTTCTATCTCTCATTTTTTGTGATGCTCTTTTGTGAGCTGTGATGAATTTTCATTTTGTTTACTGTTCTGGAGCGCCTATGCTGGAGGTGTCAAATCCGTTGATGGTTTGGTATAAAATGCACCTTGTTTGAATTCTCTAATCTGTCTGTACAGTTTGTAATAAGGAGATAAAACTGTCCAAAAAAGCCCCTTTAAATATGCGGTTGATTAATATATTGTCAATTAAGTAATTGATTAAGGGACTCATCTTTTGAGTTCTACTTTCTACCAGAGGGGGCAGTCAAGCACTACTATTAAGCCTGGTATTAAGTTACTTGTGGCCTGGATTTGAACTCAGAGCCTAATCAATCATTTGCCATAAGTGTGTATAAGTGATTTCTTGATATTATTCTTTGTATCACTCATATACACACATAACTTTCAGTGTTATTTTGTATTTGTATATCTTTATAAAGTTCTATACTTGTGTGTTGAATGATATTGTCATTACTATATGAACTGTTTTACTGGAGTTGTGCACTGTGTACATTCTGCAGTTGGATTAGATTAGTTGCTGTTGTGTGTGTAACTATATGTAACTGTAAATAAATGTCTCGCTCTTCACAATGAGAAAGAAAGGAGTGTGTGAATAATGTTTTCTCTTTGAAATTATATTAATACAGTTTGTTTCATTAAAGTCGATAATGTTTGCTTCTAAAAATGTATTTGGATACAGTACTTCAGAAGTATTTTAAATCTCAGTACACATTCAAATATATTTTGCTTCTTGTTCAAGCAAACCCAATAAACTTTTAGCTCTAGTAAAGACAGTCATGTTGTTTTGGAAATGTTCTGAAATGAGTTTTTGGGGGAATCAATTTAAATAAAAAAAAAAAATACCATGGATATTTTGCCTGCAGAACCAGTTCAGAGTCATGATGTGACATCAACTAAAACATTTGTGCCTGGACACAGTCTGGAAATGTTTTATTGGTGGTGGGTTTAACAGAAAGTCACAAATTATTCAGGGGGAAAGATCTTTTTTGATGTTTTTTTAAACTATTTCTCTCCTGTTCTGCTTTTTTGAAATAAACCAGTAGGAAATTTTACATGAGTGACTGTATAATTGTCATAATGACAGATGTCACAAAAATGAAAAATTGCATCACTGGACTGAGCCTCAGATATATTTAATCTTTTCTTTCCGTTTTTATTCTCCTCTCCTTTGTTTCCTCTCGTCGCCTACTCTTCACTCGTGTGTGTTCTCTCTTTTACTCATCATTTTCTCTTTTCTATTCTAACCCCCTCTTTGACTCCCCTGCTCCTGTGCCCATTCTTCATCTATCCATACATTTCCCCTTTCTGTTAGCCTTTCTGTCCTTCTCCTTCCTCGACTCCCACTTTGCTTTCCTGTCCCCACATCTCTCCAGCTTTCTTTTGTCCATTTCTGTCAAAGGAGCACCTCAATAACAGGATGCTACTGCATAACAGCGACCATTATGCAAATCTAACTTTTATTTAATGTATCAAAAAAAGCTTTCTTTGTCAGTGTCAGAGTAATTCTCTATTGGGTGATATTTATGAGAAAGGAAAGACACATGAGAGGCTATAACTGATTTTTAAAAGACATTTATATATAGTGTGACATTTTACTCTAGCAAACTTTTATTATGGTAGTTTTTTAAAAAATCTTTCCAATCACATACAGCACTAACATATTTGGTAGTGTAAGAGCCTACTGTATGCTTAGCTATGAAACCTTTGACATTTTCCTTGAGAAGGGGAAATAATTAGACCCTATGAATTTTTGTAAATAAAAAATGGATACTCATGGGGCACAGGACAGAGGAACAAAGCTGAAGTTTGGGTAAAATGGGTTTAACATATTTCACTATAGTGTTAAATATTCTGTTGGTACCTGAGTCAGAAAAGTGTGGCCTATAGATTCAACCTTGCAGTGTATGTTTCTGGCATAGATATTATATCAGGAAAAAATAAAGGAACAACAACTCTTTACAAACTCACATACGTATTTGTTCATATTTGATTGTGCTGTGCCTGTTTGTGCAAGAGACCAACTGTGTGCAAAAACATCAGTTATTGCAGGTTAAAATTATTTTTAATCACGATATAAAAGCCACACTATAGCTCTAGTGTGGATGCTTTATTAAGTTTTATTATTTAGCAGTTACTGTAACTAGAACCTTCTGCTCTCACTTTTTGGTATAGGTTCTAGTTGAGAATTGAAATTGTTTTGTTCGCTGGTTTCAATGATTTTGTTTATTTTGTGCCACTAAATAATTCAAACCTTAATTAAAAAAGAGTGAAGAAAGTGAAGTGCATGGAGACATAAATATAAATAGATAAATAGTTGCTATTGCTGTTTTTTCATGTGAGGCAGGGAAATTAAAAATTATGCAAAAAGAGGAAAAGAGACTGCAGGGAGAAGAAAGAGGAGGAGAAGGAAAGAAGAGTCAAGGGAGAGAGTCGAAGTGGAGAATTATGATGGGTATGTTTGCTCTATGAAATGCTCCAAAGCAATCAACTGAAGCAAATTAATGCCTCTTACTCTGGAGAGAGAGGGAATATAATGACAAAACAGAAAAAGTGGAGAGTGGAAATGAGAAAAATAAGAGAATTTAGGGAGAGAAGAAGAAGAAAAAGACCCCTTGTTTTCTATCTGCTAAGAATGGCACGGCTGACACTGATCTTCAGATTGACTATCAATCACTGTGGACTGTGTTGCTGTTCACATCCTCTTAGTCTTCTACTCACATTCTTTCCTGTTTTCAGTCTGTTCTTCTCTTCTTCCTCCTTGTGTCATCTCTCTTTCTTTGTCCTTTCTCTTTTCATTCAGCTCTTCCTCTTCACCTTTGTGTTCCTTCTCTCCTCTCCTCTTTACTTCCCTGTTTCTTCCTCATTTTTTTTCAATCCCCTCATCTTCCTCAGTGTTCCAACCACGTGGACCCATTCACGAGATGTGTCTGTGCACAGCATGCTTGTCTGTGGGTGTATGTGTGGGACAGCAGAGATGCATTGGTCTGTATTTAGCAAAGCAGAATATCAATAAATAGCAAGGAGGAGCACTCTCACACACACTTTTCTGAGGCTTTGGGGTCATTGTGATGTGTCGGTGTGCTGCGTTCTACTGTGTAGTGCCACAGGTTGTTTAACAAGGGGATAAAAAATGGGACAGTCCTGTGAGCAGGCAACGATTGATCACTCAAACACCTCTTATCTCCCCTTCACTTGGTCTTCCATCTTGTGTTTTAATTCCTCTCTTTTCCCTGTTTTTATTTTCCTCTCATTGTCCACCTTCTTTTTATATTCTTCACCATCTCATTTTTCCATTTTTTTCTTTCCATTCTCACTGTAATTTCTCCATTAATTTCCAACTTTTTTATTGACTCCACTCCTAATCCTTTCACTTCTCCTCCTTTCCTGTTGCCATCTCTTCTCTCTGGCTCATTTGCCTAACTCTACTCCTCTGTCTCTTTTCTCACTTATCTCTTTCTACCTCTTAAATCTTAAATCACCTCTTACACTCATTTCCCTACTCCTTCTCGACTTCTTCTTTGCTCCTCCTTCCCTTTTCTTACCACCTTTTCCCTTTTCCTCTCCTCTCCCACATTGTTTCCTCTTTTCACTTTACCCGGTCCTGACGGCAATAAAAGCTGTCCAATAAAACAGGCATAAAAACGCAATCTTTGTCTGGACTCAATTTACAGACACACACACACCCTTGTTGGTTTTTAGGGTACGTTGGGTCAATTTCCAAAAACCTGTCCGGCGGTGGTTTATATGGACTACTGTTTCCTGTGCCCCTAGAGCTTTGGGAGTAAGGTTGAAACACTCCAAAAAATCTGAAAAAAATTCTGCTCACTTTAGGGTTCAGATCCAGCCAATAGAATCTCATACACAACCCACCTGACAGCACAGTGGTTTATAAAGACAATTTAAGATTCTGATTTATAGGGTCAAAATAGAATTGTTGGGTCTTTAAAGGGACAGTGATTGACAGTTATATGCAAATTAATTAGAATAAATACACAAACCTGACAGAACAGTATTGTTGGGACCATGCATTTAATAGCAGTAATATCTGCCTGCCTTTCTAAATTCACACCTAAAAAAAGAAATATGTGTCTTAAAAGCTTCCTGTTCAACACATTTGCTTCATAAAACAAAGATCCACAACAAAAACAACAAAAAAAAGACAACCTCTATCCAAATGGTCATCTGTGGAAGAGTTTTTTACCAGGCTTTAATTTTTCTGCCAAAAATTACATACCTTAAAACCTTAGTATGTTTAACTTAACATATTATGCATACTTGAAATATTGCATGATGAGCAAAATATTTAAATGCATAAAACCAAACGGTTGAGGGACACCATAAGGTGAATTTACAGCTTGTTTTGTGACTGTCTTTTCACAGTTATTCCACGGTTTCTAACAAAATCTCGAATGTTTTGCACAGTTCTTTGGTCTAGTGCTGGCCCTTCTGCCAGTTTGCACTGTTTACATTCATTTAGGGTGGCCAATTTCCCTTTCAGTATGTGGCGTTTGAAATGTCGCATCACAGCAGAGATCTCAGTTTTGGACCATGCTCTTTTTGGAGCATGTCTCTTGGAGTTTCGTTCATCATCATCTAGAAAATACGCAGAAGAAAAAAAAGATTAAAACTTCTACAGTTGACAAGAGTTAAAGATAATGAAAATGTCAATTTTAAAAGTCCCAAGATTTATAATACAGATAACACTTAAACATCCATAATTACTCATTTTATATCAGTGATTTACAAAAGACACACTTTAGAAACTTTTACTAAAAAGCTACTATAAAAATAAATGGTTTACCTTCAGTGGCAGAGACGGTTTCATTTATTGTTGAGGACACGGATGGTTCTGCTGAACACCAAATTTTACATTATTTTTGTTCCAAAAGACGTAGGTTTTTATCAAAACCTAAATTATTACTGGTCAACCTACCCAGATCTCTTGCTTCATAGTCCTGGTTTGTGACTGTGGTATCTGATGGTGCATCCACAACCTTGCTAGGTCCACACACTGATGTTGATGCAGCTGTACAATCATCAGATTCATTTTCGCTGACATTCTCTGCTGAACACCAAATTTTACATTTATTTTTGTTTCAAAAGACGTAGGTTATTATCAAAACCTAAATTATTACTGGTCAACCTACCCAGATCTCTTGCTTCATAGTCCTGGTTTGTGACTGTGGTATCTGATGGTGCATCCACAACCTTGCTAGGTCCACACACTGATGTTGATGCAGCTGTACAATCATCAGATTCATTTTCGCTGACATTCTCTGCTGAACACCAAATTTTACATTTATTTTTGTTTCAAAAGACGTAGGTTATTATCAAAACCTAAATTATTACTGGTCAACCTACCCAGATCTCTTGCTTCATAGTCCTGGTTTGTGACTGTGGTATCTGATGGTGCATCCACAACCTTGCTAGGTCCACACACTGATGTTGATGCAGCTGTACAATCATCAGATTCATTTTCGCTGAAATCCTCAGCATCACTTGCTGAAATTTCTCCTAGGAACATGTATGAACCTTTTGATTAGACAAGTCTATTTACAATTACTGAAAGACAATCTTTATATCAAAGTGTTCATTTCTGTACAAACCTTCAATTTCAATTTCATCAAGTGATTTGCCCTGTATTTTGGAAAGCTGTCCTTTCTCCATTGATAAAAGCAGCTTCGAAATCTTTGCTAGTTGTGTTGTGGGGACTGGCAATCTGTAAAAGTCTCGATGAACTCGAATGTCATGACCCATGAAGTCTGCAACCTGATCAAGTTCATTGTTTTTTAAGTTGAGTACTTGGGAGACAGTGGCGACATGCTTTCTGAGCTGTGTTGATCTGAGGTGCTCAGGGTGCTTTGCTCCACACTGACTTGCATGAATACGCAGACAGTCCTGTCCCCTGTAGTAGCTCAGTGATTTAGGGCGTGCAAATAGGAAGATATTTTTGTCACAAACACCACATTCAGATCTTTTACTTGTAAGCAGTGTCAGAGCATCCACCATGCTTGGTGTAAGGAGGACTGCAACCTTTCTGCCCCTTTTCCCCATGGTTTCAACTCTTGTGAAATAATTACAGAGCTTCTGTTCAACTTTTGATAATCCCATGGCAACATCTTCATGTAAGCTTGTTTGGTCTCTTTGAACAAAGCTTTTCAGGCACATTTTGGAGACCTCACCAGCTCGTCTACGATTAAACACAACAATTTGTGCAAGTGTGACTTTGGCAAGTTGAGCATAGTTTTGTGCAGTGGCTTCCTTTCCGAGGTAGCCAAAGGCACTTTTTGCAGTTTTCTCCAGGTATTGATGAAGGATTTGAACATCCTCAGTGAATGGTAGTGTGGAAGGTTTGTTGTATTTGGAATTGCTTAGTGTGTTAAGAGCACTGTGAGACACCAACTCCGACCATTTAGATCTGTACAACTTCTTGAATGTCTCAGTGGACTTGGTCAAGACTTCGTCTTCTGCCATAAGTGCTCTACATTGGAGAATTTCAGAGATTTTCTGAAGTGTGTGTCCCAGTTTTAAAGCCAGGCTTGGTGTTTTATAGGAATGTTGCTCTTCATCATACCCTGAAACTTTCTTGACAGCTTGAACAACTTTTTGGAAATTGGCTGGTTTAATAGCATCCTCCATGGTATGAAATGAAAACTCTTGGCGCAGGTACAACAACAAACGACCTGCTTCCCTGAGTTTTTGTCTCATGTATTCATATTTGGTTGGGTCTTGTCCATGTCTGTTAAAAAGGGACTGGGCAAACTGTAAAATACAGACATCATTTCTCACCACTGAAGCAACATTGTCATCTTTCATATTGGTAATTAGTTTCCATACTCCACTTGATATTTTCTGAAATGATACAGACTCCACAGCTGCAGCCAAACACAACACTTTTTTTTTGCCAGGTCCATCATCCACATTGTCATTAGGCTTTTCAGGGCATCTTCGCGCATGCCTCCAAAGCTCTTTTCGAACGTACAGCCCTTTACAGTACATGCAATGAATGAATGATCCATTTGTGAGACTAGTTTTTGTTTTTCTCTTGACCTTAAGTGATCCTGTTCCATCCTGTAAAACTGTGCTATTATGTTTAAAATTTCCCTCATTTCTCAGTTTTTCCAGTAGGCTCTTGCGTTCTTTTGACTTTTTTGGAAGAGAAAATATGTATTGAATTTTGGTATCTGTCTTATGCGTTTTCAAGTGGCGAGCAATTTTCTTCTGACCTTTACCACACACACAACAATAATTTAGGTTACTTGTGGTTACAGGTGTGGATGTTAAGATGGATTTCTGTGCTCCAGCCTTGGTCTGTAGAACAGAAGTTGTTGAATCAGATGTTTCCACAGCACTTGGCACAATGTCATCTTCAAGAGGTGGACAAAGATTTGTGGCGTTGACATTAACAGAACATGCTAATTTCACTGTAATAGGGGTTTTTGATTTAGTCTGAGTCAGTCCAGTTTTTGATGTGCTAGCAATTACAGGGATACTTGAATCTGAATCACCATCATCTTCAGATGAAGAGTCTGGAATGTATTCCTCATCAGAAGAGCACTGATCATCTGTAGCGTCATTACTCTCCAACTGTATAGTGTTGTCCTTTAGATCACCCTCAGACAAAGGATGTTCCTGAAATTTATTTTAAAAAAGGCTATTTTACACAGCAGAAACTACTGTTTATAATTTTGTTATATTTCGACTGTGAAAAAGATCTAAAGACCAAATCTTATCCTTAAGAATTACATTTTACACCATGAAACATTTTTAATCAAAATGACCATTTTTGGCCTATTCACACCATAACAATCTAACCAATAGTAGCAGTAACTGTTCCCCCAACATAAGGACAACGGGTAAACCTATATGAATTTAGTACTTTGTAATTTGTAAGCTGAACCACCACCTTATTATAGAAGGAAGGTGTTTGAGAGCTCGAATGATCCTTGATCTATTATCCCTTATGAAGAGGACAACAACAAGGACTGACGTCGCCTAGTACAGCAAAGCCGGGGCCCCAACCTGGAGCCAGGGCCTGGGGTTCGAAGACGAGCACCTGGTGGCGGGATCTCCCCCCATGGGGCCCAGCTGGGCAAAGCCCAAAATGAAGACGAGGGGCCCTCCTCTGGGCCCACCACCTGCAGGAGGATCCATAAGGGACCGGTGTAATGTACAGTATCCCACAGAAGTGAGTACCTCCCTCACATTTTTGTAAATAATTTATCATATCTTTTCATGTGACAACACTGAAGAAATGACACTTTGCTACAATGTAAAGTAGTGAGTGTACATCTTGTATAGCAGTGTAAATGTGCTGTCCCCTCAAAATAACTCAACACACAGCCATTAATGTCTAAACCGCTGCCAACAAAAGTGAGTACACCCCTGAGTGAAAATGTCCAAATGGGCCCAATTAGCAATTTTCCCTCCTTGGTGTCATGTGACTCAGTGTTACAAGGTCTCAGGTGTGAATGGGGGGCAGGTGTGTTAAATTTGGTGTTATTGTTCTCAGTCTCTCATACTGGTCACTGGAAGTTCAACATGGCACCTCATGGCAGAGAACTCTCAGAGGATCTGAAATAAAGAATTGTTGCTCTACATAAAGATGGCCTAGGCTATAAGAAGATTGCCAAGACCCAGAAACTGAGCTGCAGCACGGTGGCCAAGACCATACAGCGGTTTAACAGGACAGGTTCCACTCAGAACAGGCCTCGCCATGGTCGACCAAAGAAGTTGAGTACACGTGCTCAGCGTCATATCCAGAGGTTGTCTTTGGGAAAGAGACGTATGAGTGCTGGCAGCATTGCTGCAGAGGTTCAAGGGGTGGGGGGTCAGTCTGTCAGTGCTCAGACCATACGCCGCACACTGCATCAAATTGGTCTGCATGGCTGTCGTCCCAGAAGGAAGCCTCTTCTAAAGATGATGCACAAGAAAGCCCACAAACAGTTTGCTGAAGACAAGCAGACTAAGGGCATGGATTACTGGAACCATGTCCTGTGGTCTGATGAGACCAAGATAAACTTATTTGGTTCAGATGTTGTCAAGCGTGTCTGACGGCAACCAGGTGAGGAGTACAAAGAAAAGTGTGTCTTGCCTACAGTCAAGCATGGTGGTAGGAGTGTCATGGTCTGGGGCTGCATGAGTGCTGCCGGCACTGGGGAGCTACAGTTCATTGAGGAACCATGAATGCCAACATGTACTGTGACATACTGAAGCAGAGCATGATCCCCTCCCTTCGGAGACTGGGCCACAGGGCAGTATTCCAGCATGATAACGACCCCAAACACACCTCCAAGATGACCACTGCCTTGCTAAAGAAGCTGAGGGTAAAGGTGATGGCCCATCATGTCTCCAGACCTAAACCCTATTAAGCATCTGTGGGGCATCCTCAAACGGAAGGTGGAGGAGTGCAAGGTCTCTAACATCCATCAGCTCTGTGATGTCATCATGGAGGAGTGGAAGAAGATTCCAGTAGCAACCTGTGAAGCTCTGGTGAACTCCATGCCCAAGAGGGTTATGGCAGTGCTGGAAAATAATGGTGCTCACACAAAATATTGACACTTTGGGCCCTATTTGGACATTTTCACTTAGGGGTGTACTCACTTTTGTTGCCAGTGATTTAGATATTAATGGCTGTGTGTTGAGTTATTTTGAGGGGACAGCAAATTTATACTGTTATACAAGCTGTACACTCACTACTTTACATTGTAGCAAAGTGTCATTTCTTCAGTGTTGTCATGAAAAGATATGATAAATTATTTACCTCGTCAAGCTCTGTCTCCCCTCTCTCCTTCCTCATCTTACCCACATTATTCACACTTCCCTCAGTTCTGGCATCGTTCCCCCGTCACTCAAGACAGCCATCATCACACCAATTCTAAAAAAACCTGGTCTCGATCCTGCCGACCTTAACAACTTCCGCCCTATCTCCAATCTCCCGTTCCTCTCCAAAATTCTTGAAAAAGTTGTTCACCACCAGGTCCATACCCACCTTTCCACCAATAGCCTATACGAACACTTTCAATCTGGTTTCCGCCAACTTCACAGCACTGAAACTGCCCTGGTCAAAATCACCAACGACCTCCTAGTAGCCGCAGACTCTGGCCTTGTCTCCATCCTCATCCTCCTTGACCTAACTGCAGCTTTTGACACCATCTCGCACAATATTCTCCTCCATCGCCTTGCTTCCATCGGCATAGCCGGCTCGGTCCTCTCATGGTTCACCTTCTACCTCTCTGACCGCACCCAGTCCGTCCATCTCCAGAACTTCCACTCCCAGCCCTCTACTGTCAGTTGTGGCGTGCCTCAGGGCTCTGTCCTGGGGCCCCTCCTCTTTATTATTTATCTCCTTCCTCTCGGAAATATCTTTAGGCAACATAACATCAATTTCCACTGTTATGCAGACGACACCCAGCTCTACCTCTCTGCTGCTCCATCTTCTACCCTCCCCCCTCCCTCCCTCCTTACCTGCTTACATAATATCAAATCCTGGTTCACCCATAACTTTTTGAAACTCAACCCCGACAAAACTGAAATTCTCCTCGTGGGCACCAGATCCACCCTTCCTAAAACCAGCACCTTCTCCATTCAAATTGACAACAATATTGTCCTCCCCTCCCCCCAAGTTAAAAGCCTGGGTGTCATCCTAGATGGTACTCTCTCCTTCACTTAGCATATCAATACCACTACCCGGTTGGCTTACTCCCATCTCCGTAACATAAACCGCATCCGTTCTTCACTCACCACCGATAGCACGGCCATACTCGTTAATGCCTTTGTCACCTCTCGTTTGGATTACTGTAACTCACTCCTCACTGGTCTACCTCTCAAATCACTTCGCAAACTTCAACTTGTCCAGAACTCTGCTGCCCGAATCATCACCAGAACTCCATCCTCACATCATATCACCCCTGTCCTTAAACAACTTCACTGGCTCCCTGTGTCCTTCCGTATAAACTATAAAATCCTCCTTCTCACCTACAAAGCCCTCCACTCTATTGCCCCACCATACATCACTGAACTACTTCATATCTATTCTCCGCCTCGTCCTCTCCGCTCCTCCAGTTCCACTCTCCTCTGCACCCCTACAGCGCGCCTGGCCACCATGGGCGCTAGATCCTTCAGCCACACTGCGCCCCGCCTTTGGAACATTCTCCCTCATCGCATCCGGTCGTCTCCGGACTTATCAACTTTTAAATCATCACTCAAAACATATCTGTTCCGTATAGCGTTTTCCACCTAACTCTCTTAACTTCTCAAAGCAGCCCGTGATGTCCTACCACCCTCTGCCTATTTCATATTGTCTCATACTGTTTCATATTTGTTGTTCTGTCATCTGGGTTTCTGTATTTCAATTTACTTTTACTGTACTTCGCCCACTTCCTAGATAATCCACGCTTTTGCCTTTACATTCTCTCCCGCCGTTTATGTATTCTTGTTACTGTTGTTTTAATGCACTCTATGTATATCATGCTGTATGCTTCCTTTTCTATCTGTAAGGTGACCTTGAGACTTTGAAAGGCGCCATGAAATAAAATGTATTATTATTATTATTATTATTCTGTGAGATACTGTAGATCGGGCAGTGGCTGGAGGCGGGGGCCTCAACAACCCAATCCCTGGACTCTGAAACTGAATCTAGGGACATGGAATGTCACCTCACTGGGGGGGGGGGGACCTGAGCTTGCGCAGGAGGTTGAGCATACCGATTAGAGATTGTCAGGCTCACCTCCACACACAGCCATGGGCTCTGGAACCCACCTCCTTGCAAGGGGTTGGATTGTCTTCTATTCTGGAGTTGCCTTTTGTGAGAGGAGGCGGGCTGGTGTGGACTTACTTATAGTTCCCCCCTGCTCAGCTGCCAAGTGTTGGAGTTTTACCCATGGAATCAGAGGGTCCCTTCCCTGTGCCTGTCGGGGACAGGTCTCTTACTGTTGTTTCAGCCTATGGGCCGAGCAGCAGTTCAGAGTACTTGGCCTTTTTGGGGTCCCTGAGAATGGTGCTGAAAGGTGCTCCCGCTGGAGGACTTCAGCGCTTACACGGGCAGCGACAGTGAAACTTAGAGAGGTGTGATTGAGAGGAACGGCCTCCCTGATCTGAACCCGAGTGGTGTTTTTTTTGTTGGACTTTGTGATAGTCTCAGCTTGTCCGTAACATATGCCATGTTCAAGCAAAGTGGTGTCCATCAGTGCACATGGCACCAGGGCACCCTAGGCCAGAGGCTTGATGATCGACTCTGTGGTCAAGTCATCTGACCTTTGGTCGTATTCTTAGACACTCGGATACTAAGGGCTATTGGGTCTCTGTACAATTGGAGAAGGAGCTTGGTTCACATTGTCAGAACTGTTCCCGGTGCATGTTTGCCACCGGTTTTATTCATTATTTTTCTGTTCAGCACCTCCATATCTGAGGCCATGGTTCTCAACTGGAGAAAGGTGACTTGCCATCTCCAGATCAGGGGAGAAATCCTGCCTCAAGTGGATGAGTTTTAGTATTTCGGGGTCTTGTTCACGAGTAAGGGAAGAATGGAACGGGAGATTGACAGATGGATAGGTGCAATGACAGCAGCAAAGCAGTCGATGTACCAGTCTGTTGTGGTGAAGAAAGAGCTGAGTCGAGGGCGAAGCTCTCTATTTACTGGTCAATCTACGTTCCTACCCTCAACTATGATCATGAGCTCTGGGTCACAACAAAAGGACACCATCACAACTATAATTGACTGAAATTAGTTATCTCCATAGGGTGGCTGAGCGCTCCCTTAGAGATAGGGGAGGAGCACCGTCACCCAGGAGGAGCTCGGAGTATAGCTGCTGCTCCTCCACATGGAAAGGAGCCAGTTGAGGTGACCGCCCCCAGACACCTCCAGTGGGAGGTGTTTCGGGCCTGGCCCAATGCAAGGAGGTCTTGGAAGACCTTGGAAGACCCAGGACAAGCTGGAGGTGGACTGTGTCTGTGTCCGTGGCCTGGGAATGCCTCAGTATTCCCCCAGAAGAGCTGGAGAAAGTGTCTAGGGAGAAGGAAATCTGATATTTCTGCTCAGACCACTGTCCCTGCAACCTGGCCCCAGAAAGCGTCAGAAAACGGATGGATGGATGCAAGCACAACTAACACGTCCTATGACAGACGTATGTAGCTTTTTTGTTTTGAAAGAAAACAAACAGTAAATTTTTACCTGTTCACAATAAAATGACATTCCAATCTGTTTGGTGGAAACTTACATGAAGTAGGTCTCTGCAGTATTCATCTTCAGTACACCTGAAGCAGGATTTATGCCAGACCCTTGAGCAAACTGTAACATATTTTAATATGTTAATTTTAATACTCATATTTTAGTGTCATGTCACATCACTGCAGTGATAGGATTTTAAAGAATTACGGGATAGATATGCATAATAAGATAAGATGATTTAACAAGCAGCATGACCTCATGCCCTCATAATATATTTCAAAGAAAGTTAGGTTAATGCAACACTGTAGTTTTTCGATCTTAAAATTATTTCAGCGGTAGAACAACTGCGCGAATTCTATTTAAGTATAGCATGAACGGGCTTACACTGCCTGCAACAGCACTATTTCCTTTTCCCTGAAAACACTGGCATGGTTTGTCATTGGGGAAAAATCTGTTTGATATTTACAACTGGAAATATGCACGCCTTGAGCACATATTTTTATACACTGTAAATTAAAAAAAAATTAAACTCACCTGCACATTTATAGCCCAGCTACTTTAAGGAAACGGTGGGTCCTCCACACTGAACGCACTTATCCAAAGAAGATATTGTTGCATACACTGGCCGGTGTTTTCGACACTGTTGGCAAAATTATTTTGAATCATTTATTCATTCAATACAGTTTAAGTTATTGGACAGTATTTAGACAGTAATCAAATGTAAAGTAAAAGGTCATAGTTGAATAAACAACAAGTATGTGTCATACTGGCTAACTGGTAAAAACAGTGTGGAAAGGCATGAATTGGACACAAAAATCAGACAGGTCAGGAAGTGAAAACTTCCTTGAATGGACAAGAGAGGAGAGCTCACATTATGCTACTTTAAGTTATACTAGTCTACTGCATTCCAAAACCCAGTTTTCAGCTCAACCACTGAAGAAATATTCATATTTATACTTTCATCTAATTGCTATATTTGTCATAGTAAACCTAAATGACATGACTACTGACCTTAATGTTAACTTCATTTATGATGTTCTGTACCTCTGAAACATCAGTGTCTTTAGGCAAGGACAGTGTAGATACTTGGAGAGGATTCTCATTCAGACTCTATTAAGAAAAGAGAAAGAACCTATTTGCACAATAGACCTTAGAAACCACATTCAGATTTTTTACACAAACACACATGAAGACAGGTGTCTGACTAATACTCTGAAAAGCAAGTCATGAGAGTGTCCTCCCATACAAACAACATCACACTCAGGACCATTCATATACACACATACACAGAAAGCCAACGTAAGATGTCGGCAGACTCAGCATACATGCACATGTAACCTCATCAAGCAGCATCTTAAAGTTCATTTACCGTTTCAGTACTGTTTATAAGACCTCCCACTGGACTCTTCTCATTCAGGTTTGTGGTATCCATCTCCACTAGGCTGGAAGCCATCATCTGCATGACATGAACACAGAAAAGAGACAATATAGATGCTGCCAGGATATGCAATACATAGCAGCTAAAGAAAAATACACTTCAGCCATGATAAGCAAACATTTTGGCTAAACATTTGTGCATGATTCAATAGGATATGTTAAGTTCTTCACCAAAGAATCATGTGAGCTTGTGTCTTTGAGTGCAACAGCTTATGTAATTATTATTTGTTTAATGATGTTCTGTACCTCTGCAACATCTGTATCTGTAGGTGAGGAGACCGAGGCTGTAGATACTTGGAGAGGATTCTCATTCAGTGTCTGTCAAAGAAAAGAGAAAGATATTATGAGGTGGAACTGATTGAAGAAGCTCCACGTAGGAAGTGGTAACATGGCCGTGCTTCTTCATACATGTACCATGTAGTCAGCTGAAGTGACTACTGACTTTATTGGTGTGTAATTCTAAAACTGTATAGTACTAAAAATTGCCTTGATCCACATGGAATAGCATCCTGTCTTGTTCCATTTCTCCCAAGTGACCCATTCTCCGTGTTTAGATGCTACTAATAACCCGCCCTAAGCTAACATATGACATGTACATACAGGAAACTGTCACTGGCGACGTTCATACATTTTGAAGAACCCTAGCAATGCTACAGTGAAGCCATCTTGTAGAAAAGAACCTATTTGCACAATAGACCTTAGAAACCACGTTCAGATTTTTTTACACAAACACACATGAAGACAGGTGTCTGACTAATACTCTGAAAAGCAAGTCATGAGAGTGTCCTCCCATACACGGTGTCCTTACAAACAACATCACACTCAGGACCATTCATATACACACATACACAGAAAGCCAACGTAAGATGTCGGCAGACTCAGCATACATGCACATGTAACCTCATCAAGCAGCATCTTAAAGTTCATTTACCGTTTCAGTACTGTTTATAAGACCTCCCACTGGACTCTTCTCATTCAGGTTTGTGGTATCCATCTCCACTAGGCTGGAAGCCAGAATCTGCATGACATGAACACAGAAAAGAGACAATATAGATGCTGCCAGGATATGCAATACATAGCAGCTAAAGAAAAATACACTTCAGCCATGATAAGCAAACATTTTGGCTAAACATTTGTGCACGATTCAATAGGATATGTTAAGTTCTTCACCAAAGAATCATGTGAGCTTGTGTCTTTGAGTGCAACAGCTTATGTAATTATTATTTGTTTAATGATATTCTGTACCTCTGCAACATCTGTATCTGTAGGTGAGGAGACTGAGGCTGTAGATACTTGGAGAGGATTCTCATTCAGTGTCTGTCAAAGAAAAGAGAAAGATATTATGAGGTGGAACTGATTGAAGAAGCTCCACGTAGGAAGTGGTAACATGGCCGTGCTTCTTCATACATGTACCATGTAGTCAGCTGAAGTGACTACTGACT
This sequence comes from Mastacembelus armatus, assembly GCF_900324485.2. Lineage (NCBI taxonomy): Eukaryota > Metazoa > Chordata > Actinopteri > Synbranchiformes > Mastacembelidae > Mastacembelus > Mastacembelus armatus. Next base: position 20,335,129 of record NC_046641.1, read on the forward strand.
TTATTGGTGTGTAATTCTAAAACTGTATAGTACTAAAAATTGCCTTGATCCACATGGAATAGCATCCTGTCTTGTTCCATTTCTCCCAAGTGACCCATTCTCCGTGTTTAGATGCTACTAATAACCCGCCCTAAGCTAACATATGACATGTACATACAGGAAACTGTCACTGGCGACGTTCATACATTTTGAAGAACCCTAGCAATGCTACAGTGAAGCCATCTTGTAGAAAAGAACCTATTTGCACAATAGACCTTAGAAACCACGTTCAGATTTTTTTACACAAACACACATGAAGACAGGTGTCTGACTAATACTCTGAAAAGCAAGTCATGAGAGTGTCCTCCTATACACGTTGTCCTTAAAAACAATATCACGCTCAGGACCATTCATATACACACATACACAGAGAAAGCCAACGCAAGATGTTGGCAGACTCAGCAAACATACACATGTAACCTCAGCAAGCAGCACCTTAAAGTTCATTTACCGTTTCAGTACTGTTTATAAGACCTCCCACTGGACTCTTCTCATTCAGGTTTGTGGTATCCATCTCCACTAGGCTGGAAACCATCATCTGCATGACATGAACACAGAAAAGAGACAATATAGATGCTGCCAGGATATGCAATACATAGCAGCTAAAGAAAAATACACTTCAGCCATGATAAGCAAACATTTTGGCTAAACATTTGTGCACGATTCAATAGGATATGTTAAGTTCTTCACCAAAGAATCATGTGAGCTTGTGTCTTTGAGTGCAACAGCTTATGTAATTATTATTTGTTTAATGATGTTCTGTACCTCTGCAACATCTGTATCTGTAGGTGAGGAGACCGAGGCTGTAGATACTTGGAGAGGATTCTCATTCAGTGTCTGTCAAAGAAAAGAGAAAGATATTAAGAGGTGGAACTGATTGAAGAAGCTCCACGTAGGAAGTGGTAACATGGCCGTGCTTCTTCATACATGTACCATGTAGTCAGCTGAAGTGACTACTGACTTTATTGGTGTGTAATTCTAAAACTGTATAGTACTAAAAATTGCCTTGATCCACATGGAATAGCATCCTGTCTTGTTCCATTTCTCCCAAGTGACCCATTCTCCGTGTTTAGATGCTACTAATAACCTGCCCTAAGCTAACATATGACATGTACATACAGGAAACTGTCACTGGCGACGTTCATACATTTTGAAGAACCCTAGCAATGCTACAGTGAAGCCATCTTGTAGAAAAGAACCTATTTGCACAATAGACCTTAGAAACCACGTTCAGATTTTTTTACACAAACACACATGAAGACAGGTGTCTGACTAATACTCTGAAAAGCAAGTCATGAGAGTGTCCTCCCATACACGGTGTCCTTACAAACAACATCACACTCAGGACCATTCATATACACACATACACAGAAAGCCAACGTAAGATGTCGGCAGACTCAGCATACATGCACATGTAACCTCATCAAGCAGCATCTTAAAGTTCATTTACCGTTTCAGTACTGTTTATAAGACCTCCCACTGGACTCTTCTCATTCAGGTTTGTGGTATCCATCTCCACTAGGCTGGAAGCCAGAATCTGCATGACATGAACACAGAAAAGAGACAATATAGATGCTGCCAGGATATGCAATACATAGCAGCTAAAGAAAAATACACTTCAGCCATGATAAGCAAACATTTTGGCTAAACATTTGTGCACGATTCAATAGGATATGTTAAGTTCTTCACCAAAGAATCATGTGAGCTTGTGTCTTTGAGTGCAACAGCTTATGTAATTATTATTTGTTTAATGATGTTCTGTACCTCTGCAACATCTGTATCTGTAGGTGAGGAGACTGAGGCTGTAGATACTTGGAGAGGATTCTCATTCAGTGTCTGTCAAAGAAAAGAGAAAGATATTAAGAGGTGGAACTGATTGAAGAAGCTCCACGTAGGAAGTGGTAACATGGCCGTGCTTCTTCATACATGTACCATGTAGTCAGCTGAAGTGACTACTGACTTTATTGGTGTGTAATTCTAAAACTGTATAGTACTAAAAATTGCCTTGATCCACATGGAATAGCATCCTGTCTTGTTCCATTTCTCCCAAGTGACCCATTCTCCGTGTTTAGATGCTACTAATAACCCGCCCTAAGCTAACATATGACATGTACATACAGGAAACTGTCACTGGCGACGTTCATACATTTTGAAGAACCCTAGCAATGCTACAGTGAAGCCATCTTGTAGAAAAGAACCTATTTGCACAATAGACCTTAGAAACCACGTTCAGATTTTTTTACACAAACACACATGAAGACAGGTGTCTGACTAATACTCTGAAAAGCAAGTCATGAGAGTGTCCTCCCATACACGGTGTCCTTACAAACAACATCACACTCAGGACCATTCATATACACACATACACAGAAAGCCAACGTAAGATGTCGGCAGACTCAGCATACATGCACATGTAACCTCATCAAGCAGCATCTTAAAGTTCATTTACCGTTTCAGTACTGTTTATAAGACCTCCCACTGGACTCTTCTCATTCAGGTTTGTGGTATCCATCTCCACTAGGCTGGAAGCCTGAATCTGCATGACATGAACACAGAAAAGAGACAATATAGATGCTGCCAGGATATGCAATACATAGCAGCTAAAGAAAAATACACTTCAGCCATGATAAGCAAACATTTTGGCTAAACATTTGTGCATGATTCAATAGGATATGTTAAGTTCTTCACCAAAGAATCATGTGAGCTTGTGTCTTTGAGTGCAACAGCTTATGTAATTATTATTTGTTTAATGATGTTCTGTACCTCTGCAACATCTGTATCTGTAGGTGAGGAGACCGAGGCTGTAGATACTTGGAGAGGATTCTCATTCAGTGTCTGTCAAAGAAAAGAGAAAGATATTAAGAGGTGGAACTGATTGAAGAAGCTCCACGTAGGAAGTGGTAACATGGCCGTGCTTCTTCATACATGTACCATGTAGTCAGCTGAAGTGACTACTGACTTTATTGGTGTGTAATTCTAAAACTGTATAGTACTAAAAATTGCCTTGATCCACATGGAATAGCATCCTGTCTTGTTCCATTTCTCCCAAGTGACCCATTCTCCGTGTTTAGATGCTACTAATAACCCGCCCTAAGCTAACATATGACATGTACATACAGGAAACTGTCACTGGCGACGTTCATACATTTTGAAGAACCCTAGCAATGCTACAGTGAAGCCATCTTGTAGAAAAGAACCTATTTGCACAATAGACCTTAGAAACCACGTTCAGATTTTTTTACACAAACACACATGAAGACAGGTGTCTGACTAATACTCTGAAAAGCAAGTCATGAGAGTGTCCTCCCATACACGGTGTCCTTACAAACAACATCACACTCAGGACCATTCATATACACACATACACAGAAAGCCAACGTAAGATGTCGGCAGACTCAGCATACATGCACATGTAACCTCATCAAGCAGCATCTTAAAGTTCATTTACCGTTTCAGTACTGTTTATAAGACCTCCCACTGGACTCTTCTCATTCAGGTTTGTGGTATCCATCTCCACTAGGCTGGAAGCCAGAATCTGCATGACATGAACACAGAAAAGAGACAATATAGATGCTGCCAGGATATGCAATACATAGCAGCTAAAGAAAAATACACTTCAGCCATGATAAGCAAACATTTTGGCTAAACATTTGTGCACGATTCAATAGGATATGTTAAGTTCTTCACCAAAGAATCATGTGAGCTTGTGTCTTTGAGTGCAACAGCTTATGTAATTATTATTTGTTTAATGATGTTCTGTACCTCTGCAACATCTGTATCTGTAGGTGAGGAGACCGAGGCTGTAGATACTTGGAGAGGATTCTCATTCAGTGTCTGTCAAAGAAAAGAGAAAGATATTAAGAGGTGGAACTGATTGAAGAAGCTCCACGTAGGAAGTGGTAACATGGCCGTGCTTCTTCATACATGTACCATGTAGTCAGCTGAAGTGACTACTGACTTTATTGGTGTGTAATTCTAAAACTGTATAGTACTAAAAATTGCCTTGATCCACATGGAATAGCATCCTGTCTTGTTCCATTTCTCCCAAGTGACCCATTCTCCGTGTTTAGATGCTACTAATAACCCGCCCTAAGCTAACATATGACATGTACATACAGGAAACTGTCACTGGCGACGTTCATACATTTTGAAGAACCCTAGCAATGCTACAGTGAAGCCATCTTGTAGAAAAGAACCTATTTGCACAATAGACCTTAGAAACCACGTTCAGATTTTTTTACACAAACACACATGAAGACAGGTGTCTGACTAATACTCTGAAAAGCAAGTCATGAGAGTGTCCTCCCATACACGGTGTCCTTACAAACAACATCACACTCAGGACCATTCATATACACACATACACAGAAAGCCAACGTAAGATGTCGGCAGACTCAGCATACATGCACATGTAACCTCATCAAGCAGCATCTTAAAGTTCATTTACCGTTTCAGTACTGTTTATAAGACCTCCCACTGGACTCTTCTCATTCAGGTTTGTGGTATCCATCTCCACTAGGCTGGAAGCCAGAATCTGCATGACATGAACACAGAAAAGAGACAATATAGATGCTGCCAGGATATGCAATACATAGCAGCTAAAGAAAAATACACTTCAGCCATGATAAGCAAACATTTTGGCTAAACATTTGTGCACGATTCAATAGGATATGTTAAGTTCTTCACCAAAGAATCATGTGAGCTTGTGTCTTTGAGTGCAACAGCTTATGTAATTATTATTTGTTTAATGATGTTCTGTACCTCTGCAACATCTGTATCTGTAGGTGAGGAGACCGAGGCTGTAGATACTTGGAGAGGATTCTCATTCAGTGTCTGTCAAAGAAAAGAGAAAGATATTAAGAGGTGGAACTGATTGAAGAAGCTCCACGTAGGAAGTGGTAACATGGCCGTGCTTCTTCATACATGTACCATGTAGTCAGCTGAAGTGACTACTGACTTTATTGGTGTGTAATTCTAAAACTGTATAGTACTAAAAATTGCCTTGATCCACATGGAATAGCATCCTGTCTTGTTCCATTTCTCCCAAGTGACCCATTCTCCGTGTTTAGATGCTACTAATAACCCGCCCTAAGCTAACATATGACATGTACATACAGGAAACTGTCACTGGCGACGTTCATACATTTTGAAGAACCCTAGCAATGCTACAGTGAAGCCATCTTGTAGAAAAGAACCTATTTGCACAATAGACCTTAGAAACCACGTTCAGATTTTTTTACACAAACACACATGAAGACAGGTGTCTGACTAATACTCTGAAAAGCAAGTCATGAGAGTGTCCTCCCATACACGGTGTCCTTACAAACAACATCACACTCAGGACCATTCATATACACACATACACAGAAAGCCAACGTAAGATGTCGGCAGACTCAGCATACATGCACATGTAACCTCATCAAGCAGCATCTTAAAGTTCATTTACCGTTTCAGTACTGTTTATAAGACCTCCCACTGGACTCTTCTCATTCAGGTTTGTGGTATCCATCTCCACTAGGCTGGAAGCCTGAATCTGCATGACATGAACACAGAAAAGAGACAATATAGATGCTGCCAGGATATGCAATACATAGCAGCTAAAGAAAAATACACTTCAGCCATGATAAGCAAACATTTTGGCTAAACATTTGTGCACGATTCAATAGGATATGTTAAGTTCTTCACCAAAGAATCATGTGAGCTTGTGTCTTTGAGTGCAACAGCTTATGTAATTATTATTTGTTTAATGATGTTCTGTACCTCTGCAACATCTGTATCTGTAGGTGAGGAGACCGAGGCTGTAGATACTTGGAGAGGATTCTCATTCAGTGTCTGTCAAAGAAAAGAGAAAGATATTAAGAGGTGGAACTGATTGAAGAAGCTCCACGTAGGAAGTGGTAACATGGCCGTGCTTCTTCATACATGTACCATGTAGTCAGCTGAAGTGACTACTGACTTTATTGGTGTGTAATTCTAAAACTGTATAGTACTAAAAATTGCCTTGATCCACATGGAATAGCATCCTGTCTTGTTCCATTTCTCCCAAGTGACCCATTCTCCGTGTTTAGATGCTACTAATAACCCGCCCTAAGCTAACATATGACATGTACATACAGGAAACTGTCACTGGCGACGTTCATACATTTTGAAGAACCCTAGCAATGCTACAGTGAAGCCATCTTGTAGAAAAGAACCTATTTGCACAATAGACCTTAGAAACCACGTTCAGATTTTTTTACACAAACACACATGAAGACAGGTGTCTGACTAATACTCTGAAAAGCAAGTCATGAGAGTGTCCTCCCATACACGGTGTCCTTACAAACAACATCACACTCAGGACCATTCATATACACACATACACAGAAAGCCAACGTAAGATGTCGGCAGACTCAGCATACATGCACATGTAACCTCATCAAGCAGCATCTTAAAGTTCATTTACCGTTTCAGTACTGTTTATAAGACCTCCCACTGGACTCTTCTCATTCAGGTTTGTGGTATCCATCTCCACTAGGCTGGAAGCCAGAATCTGCATGACATGAACACAGAAAAGAGACAATATAGATGCTGCCAGGATATGCAATACATAGCAGCTAAAGAAAAATACACTTCAGCCATGATAAGCAAACATTTTGGCTAAACATTTGTGCACGATTCAATAGGATATGTTAAGTTCTTCACCAAAGAATCATGTGAGCTTGTGTCTTTGAGTGCAACAGCTTATGTAATTATTATTTGTTTAATGATGTTCTGTACCTCTGCAACATCTGTATCTGTAGGTGAGGAGACTGAGGCTGTAGATACTTGGAGAGGATTCTCATTCAGTGTCTGTCAAAGAAAAGAGAAAGATATTATGAGGTGGAACTGATTGAAGAAGCTCCACGTAGGAAGTGGTAACATGGCCGTGCTTCTTCATACATGTACCATGTAGTCAGCTGAAGTGACTACTGACTTTATTGGTGTGTAATTCTAAAACTGTATAGTACTAAAAATTGCCTTGATCCACATGGAATAGCATCCTGTCTTGTTCCATTTCTCCCAAGTGACCCATTCTCCGTGTTTAGATGCTACTAATAACCGCCCTAAGCTAACATATGACATGTACATACAGGAAACTGTCACTGGCGACGTTCATACATTTTGAAGAACCCTAGCAATGCTACAGTGAAGCCATCTTGTAGAAAAGAACCTATTTGCACAATAGACCTTAGAAACCACGTTCAGATTTTTTTACACAAACACACATGAAGACAGGTGTCTGACTAATACTCTGAAAAGCAAGTCATGAGAGTGTCCTCCCATACACGGTGTCCTTACAAACAACATCACACTCAGGACCATTCATATACACACATACACAGAAAGCCAACGTAAGATGTCGGCAGACTCAGCATACATGCACATGTAACCTCATCAAGCAGCATCTTAAAGTTCATTTACCGTTTCAGTACTGTTTATAAGACCTCCCACTGGACTCTTCTCATTCAGGTTTGTGGTATCCATCTCCACTAGGCTGGAAGCCATCATCTGCATGACATGAACACAGAAAAGAGACAATATAGATGCTGCCAGGATATGCAATACATAGCAGCTAAAGAAAAATACACTTCAGCCATGATAAGCAAGCATTGTAAACAACAAGTAAACATTTGTGCATGATATTAGAATAGAAGAAAACACATTTACATTACAAATCTGTAGGTTCATAAATGGATATACATTTTTTTTATCTGACTGCACTGCCCAGAGCAACCCAATACTCAATTAGAACATCATAAATAAATATGGATCAATTTATACTTCTTATTAGATCATCAAATCTATGAATGGATGTTAAGCTTGCTATTTGGTTGACAGCACAAAGAGGTAGACAAGATCAAGACAGCAGAAAAAGCATTGGGCATAAGGTCCTGTACAAATGTCACATTCTGCTCAGGACCTGAGCACCCCTAAAAGTCTGATTCTAGAACCACCCCTGTCAAGTAGTATTTAAATTATTCACCTTTCCCACACTGCTAAGCCCAACTTCTGAAGTGTTCTCATTCATGTTTGTGGCACTGGTCTCAATCTGGTTGCTTGCTAGTATCACCTGTATGACAAAGATTTTAAGCAGAAACATTACATCAAT